>NW_024572905.1:0-129555 GCF_018153835.1 Drosophila eugracilis | reverse complement strand
CTGAATCGTAATCCTCCATCCTCCAGAAAAAGAATGTTTATATGATATAGTTTCTCAATCTCCGATTGAAAAAGTGGTCCGATTATTTGCTTGGTCTCTTCATTATACCCAAAGATGTTTATAGTCATGTAATGATTATTCTTTAAAAATGTTTTCACACATTTTATTTCCAAGGGGAAATTTAAATTGGTGAAATCCAATATTTATCCACTATTCAAATATATTTTTTCAATGGATATACCAATATTATATGAACTACATCTTTGGGGTTTTTTTACATTTATTAAAGCCGATATAAAGGCTCATTTAAAACAGTATGCATCATTTTTTACATACGTTTATAATAGCTTTCTTTGAAGCTAAGAATTTTGGAAGCGGGATAAAGGTGTATATTGGTTCACATTAATTTTTAGGCGCATTACTTTAATTAATGCCCACCCGCTATCTTTTTTTTTTGAATTCTTGGGTTTTTGTTACTATTTCCGTAGTATGCTCAAGAAAAATAGATTCCAAATCCAAGTACTGATTCATATTACTCATTTTACCTTGAAAACTTTTAATCTCAATTCCTTCCGTTTCATTCTTAAAGAGTATATATGCGGCAAATAAGTCGAAATTTACTTTTACCGATTTAAAACTCTCGAATAATGTACTGAGATGTGTGAGCAAAAACGATCCTGCTTCACTTATAAAGTTTTCAGGTAATTGGATGTCCGATCCATCGTTTACATACATGTAATGGAGAATCCTTCCTTTAAATCCTTCCGAAATTTTCTTGATGCGTCCATCGACGGGTTGAATTGCATTCTTCTTATGCATTTCCGTGAAGACATGGTTTGTCCACTTGTTCTTAATAACAAACAATTGACACAAATGACAAAACTCGAACTGGTTATTAATTTTTAGTCGTTTTTATTTAATTTGTATTTTAATAATATTTATTTGAGTTTATATATTTTATGCACCTTCGCTGCACTTTTACTTTTGTGTTTCTTTTCAAAGTTCTTTTCAAAAAGTTCTGAAAGCTGTTGCACGATAGAATGATTTGGAAGAACTAACTGAATTCTTCGATTTATATACCCGTTACTCGTTCATACCATCCCATTGTCTTGAAGAAATCTTAAAAACTCTGAAATTTTAATAAGCCATTTGAAACTTTCCTCAAGACGTTCCCAATCCTCCTTACCCATCTCCACAGTCAGGAATAAATAAAAAGTTTAATTCATAGGTTCATGATTTCTGTGCCAAAACAAGCCTCTGCCACATTCAGCGCGTGCGCAACGGATGCCGTAACATGTTCTTACAATATGTTTACAAATTAGAAGTGGCACTTTATTAGGATAAACAACTTCCATCAGAATCCACCTGCGGACCTGCGAGTGTTGAGGGGAAATCGTAATGATAAAGAGACAGACTGACCCACTGACAGACACGGAGAAGGGAAACACGAGAAGGGGAGGGGTGTTTGTGATAAACAACAAACAATTGAACCATTGTTATGATTTCTGTGCCAAAATCTTTAACAGTTTATGGGGTGGCGGGATCAATAACTGCGAAATTTTAATAAACAAGACAGGCAGCAAACAACATGAACTTATATTATAATCTAGAAAAAAGAATGAAAAGAAAATAATAAATACAAAAACTACTTCAGACTATATAACCTTATAACAGTTTGATGAGTCAGGTAAGAAGACCTCAGATAACTGCTTTCAGACAAATAATTAATAATTTCATCATATATTGAAAACTAAAAACAAGACACAAAAACAAAAGGACTGATATAAAGAAACAATGAAATAATCACATTTTATTTTTGTTAAAGTAACGTGCGCAACGGATGCCGTAACATGCGCTTAAAATCTGTTTACAATCTTTATTAGGATAAACAACTTCCATCAGAATCCATTCTGATTAATGGGACCTGCGGGTGGTGAGGGGAAATCGTAATGACAAAGAGACATATTGACCCACTAACAGACATGGGGAATGAAAAAAGGAGAGGGGGAGGGGTGTGACCACAAACTCTGAAATTTTAATAAACAAGGTTGGCAACAAACATTATGAACATATAAGTTAACACCGGCCAAGCGCCCACTTTCCTTCACCGCCTCTCGACCCGGATACCAGACACCGCGGCTTCCCTCATCACCCCACTCAGCCAACCCGACGACCAGCAGAGACACAGCAGCGGTAGTGCAGACACCAAACGTCAGCGGCGTCAGAGCGACAGCGTAGCGACAGCGCATCGACAGAACGTCAACGGCAAAATGGCACCGGCAGAACCGCTGGGATCATGAGCGGGACAGTGGAAGAGGATGGACCGATCGCTAGCTGTCTCAGCCATAGCTACCCCTACCCCTGCACACGGACGGAAATGCAACACCAGCAACTGGAGCATAGCAACACTTTGGCCCAAACTCCCCAAAACCGCTGCTGTCAGCATCGGACTGCTGCGACCGCTCTGCCAGCGTTATGCAATCAACAAGACCAGGCAAATTATGATTGAGCTTCACTTGGATTTGTACCCCCGAGGCAACCAGATGAATAATAAAACCATTGTAACGTTTGAAAACGCTAACTGTAGCTGCGTAGAAAGAATAGTCTAAGTTGTGGACAGGAAACCCAAGATACGAGGATGCTCATAACGTTGACTAGGTCGTATCCGGGGGAGTGCTCCCCCCTCTGGTCATGTCTGGCCATAACTGGCGCCCGAACAGATTCCACTTTCTCTCGAAAGTGGGAACCAAAGACCCCCAAATATAAAAGAAAGAATGAAAAAATGAGACATGACACAGTTCTTGGAATTGTCGAATTCTAGGAAGTGTTGTCTTGATTGGCGAGCATCGAGGCTGATGCCACAATTCCAGAAGTTGACCAATTCCTGGAATCCTAAGTGTTGGCTCTGAGAGCGAGAGCGCAACTTTCGAGTGTGGTCTGGTTGAAGAGCGCGACACTTCGGCTTGAGCTCTTGCCACGATCACTTCGCTTAGCAGAAAAAGTTCTATACCAATCAAAAAAAAATAATTCAAACAAATAAATGCAAAGGTATTCCCAAAGTTCTGAATAAACAAAGAATAAAGAAAAAAATGTTAATTGTGGAAATAAAGGAAAATTAAGAATTAAATCAAAATACATATATAGCAAAATTAAAGAAAAAATGAAAAATGTGGCGTCGTGCGCGTGAAATTCAAAATAAAAAAAAACAACAATAAAATTTAAGTTACAAGAAATCATTGCGTAACACAGTTACCTGCTGCGGTGGGGGTGCTGACCTGGCATTCCCCACGGGTGCAAACAAATTGTGAATAACTTAGTACCTGCCGCGGCGATTTGTCCACGTACCGTGTGACGCGGCATATTCGCTGGCACAAAACACTAAGTAATTTAAAAAAAAAGAAGCAAAAGTCCACTGCGGCGATAAGTCCACACCATTGCACTATGGTCCAAAAGCCCAAATTTTTGGCATAAATGAACTTTATTTTTTATGAAATAATTTTATTTGTTTTATTTTTTTGGCATCTTCAATATTAAAATGACATAAAAAAAATTGAAAAGATTTTTTCGCAATACCCATAATATTTGGCGCGCTTTTAAAGTCAGCTGTTCAGTGTCGTTTTGTTTTAGCCTAAAAACCGGGAAAATTTTCACAACTTGCAGCTAGTGAGTCATTGAAAGTAAACATTAAAAGGTAAAATTGTCTTAATGGAAAATAAAGGCCAAGGTATGTAAATTTATAATTTCTAAACGTTTTTCTTTTTTTATCTATGTTTGTGTTGTTTTGTTCAATGTGTTGCAAATGTGTTGTTCTAGGATATTCTAACAAAAGTACACGTGTTCTGTAAAGGTTTTCTTTTAAGTGCATCCAAGTGCCTTGAAGGTAAAAATGTAATGTTGTTAACAAATGTCTATAAAATCCATTTTTAGTAATGGCATTTGCCCGTTTTTGCCCCTTTTCGAAAAAAAAATACATGTTGCAGGTGTTTATGAGTTTTCTCATGCAGCGCTCCTCGAAGTTTGGGAGGAGAGCAATCGTAAAGACGACGCAGTTAGAGGTTTTGTTATAAAACGAATAACAGAAAGCGACAGAATTGACTTATCTGAAGACCATAAGGAGGAAATATTAAACAAAGTTAAATATTTCATTAACTATATTAAAAGAAACTTACCGAAATGCAATCGTATGTTAGAGCGTTTGAAATCAGTTCACTCAAAATGGTTTGGTTCTAAAATGGTTATACGCATTGACAAGCAACCTGTAATTTCGAAAACTGGGAGAAAAAGACAAATTATGAAGACGCAGGACCTCGCCTTAAAAGAAAATTAGCATCTGAGCTGGCCTCAGAAGAAGCTCATTCAACATCTTTCCTTTTACACGCAGCCTCCGTTTCAGCAAAAAAGTCTAAGAAACCAGAAGTAGCCTTTTTATTAAACAAAGCCAAAAGCAGTGAAGACATACAAGTCTTAAAAAAAAAACTTAATATGAATGAGCCGATTCCATTAAGTCCTGATAGTGCACTGGCATTCTTTATTGAAAATGGGCTTACAAAGCAGCAATATTTTAATATAAGAGCACTAAATAAGCAACAAGGATGTGATATTTTCCCTTCATACCATCAAATCGCCGAATCCAAATTGAAATGCAGACCACCGGGTATTAAAATCTGTGAAACGAAAGCGGAAGTCTCATTGCAAAATTTGCTGGATCATACAGCTCACCGCATACCTGCAATGCAAGAGGAAGTTTTGGATATTTGGCCAGATGCAACAGTATGCACCTTAATTGTGAGCTATGGGTTCGATGGGTCTACTGGGCACAGCACGTATAAGCAACGATTTGAATTGAACGAATCTGTCGGGTTAGATCATTCGCTTTTTGTTACATCAGTTATACCGTTAAAGCTTATAGATCAGCGTCATCGGGTTATTTGGATGAATAGGACTCCACAGTCAGTGAGATTTTGTCGCCCTTTGAAAATTGAGTTCGTGAAGGAAAGTACTGAACTGATATTAAAGGAGAAAAAAAATCTGGACGCGGAAATAAAAAACCTAAACGTATTATCTTATAGACTCGCCGATTTTTAATGTGAAACCAGAAAATGTAAAATATGGAGTGAGCCCGCTTCATGCATGGATACGGTTTATGGAGTTTTCTCTGCGAATTTCCTATAGAATTGAATCAAAGACATGGCACGTCAAAGGGGATGAAAAGCTTAAGGTATACTTGCGTAAAAAACTGATACAAGAGAAGTTGTGGACTGAGCTTGGCCTTAATGTAGATACACCAAAACAAAATGGAAGCGGTAATAGCAATGACGGATATACCGCAAGACGGGCATTCTCAAATAGTAAAATATTTTCTGCCATCTTGGATTTGGATTATAATCTCATCTATAATTTTTATATTATTTTAATAGCTATTTCATCTGAGCATATTATTGACTCCGAAAAATTCAAATCTTTGTGTAACAAAACTTTTAATTTATATATGAAACTGTATTCTTGGTACCCAATGTCCCCAACCGTACATAAAATATTGGTACATGGCTACCAAATTATGAACACGTTAGTGGTTCCAATTGGTGTCCTTGGAGAAAACGCATCTGAAGCGAGAAACAAATTGTATAAGAGCGATCGAAAGTCTCATGCCAGAAAATGCAGCCGATTAGCAAATATTGAAGACGTCTTTCATCGAGCACTGGACTCTTCCGACCCATTTTTTTCTACAATTTCTTTAAAAGAAAGGGAGAAAAAAAACCAAAAAAGATCCCTCCCAAAAGAAGTAATCGATCTACTCGAAGTTCCTGATCCAGAACTACAAACGATCAGAAAGCCGGATGGAGAAACAGACGAAGACGATTTTTTTTGCTTAGATAATATTATTTTGGATACAGAAATTGAAAATGAAAATTAGTTTAGTAATTAGAAAATTAGTAATGATAAAAATATATTTTAAAAAAGTATAATGTTTTTTACTTGTGTTGTTTTATAAAACGACTTTACTATTTGTTAAACTTTGTCCTCATAAAAAAATAAATTTATCATATAAAAGGAAAATTACACTTAAAACAAAGGGTTTCGCGAAAAGCCAGAAATTAAGCTTCAGGAAATCTAAAATTTGTTTATAATAATATTTATAATAATAAAATTTTCAGTTCAAATATTTTTAAAAATACATATGATTAATTTTGTTGTCAGTTTATGGAGGCGGGGGGAAGGCGTGGTCAAATTAACACCCAATTTGTTTCAAAATTCTATTTTATCCTCCCTGATATTTGTGCAAATTTTCAGAATCTTTGGTTCATTT
Source organism: Drosophila eugracilis (assembly GCF_018153835.1). Lineage (NCBI taxonomy): Eukaryota > Metazoa > Arthropoda > Insecta > Diptera > Drosophilidae > Drosophila > Drosophila eugracilis. The sequence continues at coordinate 123,248 of NW_024572905.1, read as the reverse complement.
TTAGAGTTTATGCCAAAAATTTGGTCTTTTGGACAATAGTGCATTGGGTAGCTTATTCGCGAGTGTAAAAATTGCAATTTTAATTAAATAAACACAGATAACCGCTGCGGCAATTCATTTGCGAGCGGCAAAAATTATAAACCTATTTTGAAGTTAAACAACTTTTTTTTCCAATTATAAAAAATGAGTCGTGTAAGTGGCAATCTACTGGAAAGGCTAACGGATGTGGATTGCATTCAAAAAAAAGCTGCCCAGTGGATTGTGTGGCAACCGTACCTTAGTAGGCACTATGCCAAAACGGATAAATACGGACCACCGCGCCGATAAACACATTACACAGAAATAAAAAAATACAGAACCAAAAACACGAATTTTATTAAAAATCGCACAACGCTAAAACGAAAATTACAATTTTTTTTGAACAAAAAGCAAATCACATACTAATTCTAATCTATTTTCAGAATAATAATCCTGTAAGAGAGAAAACAGAAGACCTCGAAATATTGAAACACTGAAACATTAAAACCACGAAACAAAAAAAAGGAGGAAAATACTGAGGGTAAGGTAATAAAAAAACAATAAATAAAATATAAATTAATTTACAAAAATAAAGTAGAAAACTGTTGTTAAATTCCCTGCTTCGACCTAGAACAAAAAACTCCTGAGGAAATTTAATCTAAAAAATGGAGGAAATTATAGAAGTTTTGAACCATCTTGATGCTACCATTTCGGCCATAACCACTCAGATGGTGGGCAAGAAGGAAGAGTTTAGGAAAATAGGAAATAGGGTGAACGTTTTAGAAACTGACTTCGAGCAACGCAACCCGGTATCAGAGATACCGCTACCACTAATGCGTCCGCGGATTGCGTAAGGGAGCTTGTGACTTTCGAGGGAGATTCCGAGAAATACAACTCTTGGATTAATAGGGCTCAATCCATTGTTAACGATTTCGAGGTCGTTCGGGAGAAACCCCAATATACAGTGGATCCAAGCTTATTTCGTGCAAGAAAAAATCGAATTTTTAATTTGATACTGGTACTAAACCAGCAGAGATATCAAAGAAATTTAAACGCAGTAATGTTAAGAATGTCACATATTATTAAAATAATAAAAAAAGATTTTACTAATTTAAAAAACAAAAGAATTTTTCATACAAAATTTAAAAAATAGGGCAACTCCGACGCACAAGCTTATTTCGTGCAACCACTTTAACGGTTAATAAATAATAACTCTAAACTAGGAATTTTTAATCCATTTTTTTTTCTTAATACTAGTAAAAATATATTAACAAAAACATATTTATAAGTTTTCGAGGCTGGTCACACAAAAATTACGGTTTAACGGGTATTTTCAACTATGGCGCCACGAACAACAATTGAGCAAAGAGAATTAGACCTTAAACATTTTAAGGATGGTAAGACCCAGCGCGCCATAGCGGAAATTGTTGCCTTAAGCCCTACTACGGTGCAATATATAATCCAAAGGTTTGTTCGCGAAAATCGGGTGGCAGGTAAGGGCCGTGTTGCACCTAACAAATTTTTTAACGACCACGAGGAGAGACGTATTGTCCGAAAAGTGAAGGATAACCCCAAGCTATCGGCTCCAAAATTAGTTGAGGAGATCGAGAATGAAATGGGCAAAAAATGTTGCCCAGGTACAGTTCGGAACATTTTAAAGAACCATAACTTTAATGGTCGAGTTCCAAGAAAAAAGCCCTTCATAAGTGCTAAAAATAAATTTGCGCGCGTCAAATTCGTCAGAGAAATCGAAACTCGTCCGATTTCCTTCTGGAACGACGTTATATTTGCGGACGAATCCAAATTCAATATATTTGGGTCCGATGGGAGGAACTACGTTTGGCGGCGTCCCAATACAGAGCTAGATCCAAAGACTATAAAAGAAACGGTTAAGCACGGCGGTGGTCATGTCGTGGTTTGGGCCTGTATGGCTGCGTCCGGCATCGGAAATTTGGTTTTCATTGACGGAATCATGGATGCCAATAAATATTTAAGTATATTAAAAGAAAATTTGGTGCAAAGTGCCGAAACTTTAGGAATAAACGACAGATTCCGATTCTACCACGACAATGACCCCAAGCACACTGCTGGCAATGTAAAGCTTTGGTTGATCTGGAACTGCCCCCATGTGATAAAATCACCAGCACAGTAGCCTGATTTAAACGTAATAGAAAATTTGTGGGAAATTTTGGACATGGCTATCCGAAAAAGGCAAATTTCCAGCAAAAATGAACTAAAAACAGCCTTATTGGAAGAATGGCGTAAAATTCCCGTTGAAACAACAAAAAAAATTGGTCGAATCCATGGAAAATCGTTTAAAAGACGTCAAGAAACATAATGGAGGTCCAACCAAGTATTAAAATTAGAAATTAAGGAAGTTACAGTATTTTTTAAAGCTTGCACGAAATAAGCTTGCGCTTTCGAATTGCCCTGTTTTTTAGTTTTATGAAAATTTGTTTTGTTTTGTAGTTAAGAATTTTTGTTTTTAGTTTCTTAAATAAAATAAGTGTTTTCTGAAATTACTGCGTTTAAATTTTTTTAATATCTCCTTCGAGTTTAAATTTCGAGTTTTTCATGCACGAAATAAGCTTGGATTCACTGTAGGTCAGTCCTTATTCAGATTAGACAAAAATTAGGGGGCAACGCTGACATGGCACTCAATGCCTATAACGTGCGGGATGACGATTGGGCAGAGGTCAAACGGGTATTAGCATTACACTTTGCCGATAAACGAGATGTTGGTACGCTTGAGTACGAACTAGCTCAAATTACCCAGGAAGCCGAAAACTGGACGACTTCAACCTTAGGATCAATAATCATGTCTCGCTCATAATAAATAAAATTAAGAGCATGAATTATTCTACGGAGATAACCGATGCTTTTATTGCCGGTCAAAGGCACAAAGCCCTTAGTGCCTTCATAAGGGGAGTAAACGGCGACGCTTCTAGGCTACTGATAATCCGTAAGCCTGCAAACGTCCACTAGGCATAATCTATTTGCCTAAAATTACAAAAGATAGAACCGAGGAACCCTCCGCCAAGGGCGACTTTCTTTAGACAGACCTTTAGCCAAAGTCACCGGAATTTTAGACCTATCGCACCAAAGTACAAATTAATTCAGGACACAACTTTGCTCCGAGCGGAAGCCCGCAGAGCCCTTCAAGATTCCAGGGAGCTAGAGCAATCAAGCATGAGTCAAACCATTCAGGCCAAAGTTATAGATCAAATTTTAACTCGCGTCAAGGAGAGCCGGTGGCATCAAACGAAGCCCGAGCGCTAATTCCAATTTAAACCCCTTCCGTAAAGCCCAAAGGCTTTTACCATATCCAGTCCACTCCATCATCAGACCCCGTTCCCAACGAGTGTTATCAACAACATTCTGGTAATAAGGGGGGAGAAGATGGAACACCCATCACAAGGGGTAGAACATTGCTCTCCTTTGGAGGAGATACAGTGTATTGGCGATGGTGAACCAAATTTTATGACCGACCCTATCTAGTATACCATACATAGAGTATGGGACTAAAACAGGGGCCAAGCTGCAATTTCTAATAGACACCGGCGCCAACAATAATTTTATAAGCCCCAAGAACTCCGCCGGCTCTATAGCATTACCCACACCGTTTGTCGTTCAGTCCGCGGGGGGTAATGTAAAAATAACACATTGTATAACTGGACAATTTTTAAGCCGATTGGGCACGATACCGTTCTCACCTTTTTTGTCATTCCCGGACTAACATCATTTGACGGCATCATAGGAGACGACACCCTAAGAACTTTAAAAGCCCTGATCGACAGGAAAAATTACCTCTTGACAATATCACCCGATACTAAGATTCCCCTTCTTGCTAAAAAATCTTTCAATGTACACCTACTGTTAGATAAAAAGCACCCTGAGTCTGTAACGGAAGCTTTAAACGCTCTTATCAGCGAGTATTTCAAAATCTTCGAGCCACTCTCACATGGAGAGGCCGTAGACACGAGCGTTAGGGCTGAGATTCGCACAGCCACCTCACACCCTTTATACACAAAGAGCTATTTCTACCCTCCATCATGGTGGGAAAGTGGATAGACAGATAGAAGAACTCTTTCGAGAATGGGATCATCAAACCATCTAAAAGTCGCTATAACTCCCGGTCAGGGTAGTACCAAAGAAACCCAAGCCGAACGGAGAGAAGCAGTACCGCATGGTCATCGATTTTAAGCGCTTGAATGCTGTCACGATTGCAGACACTTATCCTATACCGGACATAAACTCCATTTTGGCAAGCCTAGGGAAAGCCAAATATTTCACTACTCTCGATTTAACCTCGGGATTCCATCATATTTACATGTTCGAGTCTGTACCCCAAAAACGGCATTCTCTACAATGAATGGGAAGTACGAATTTCTTCGCCTTCCGTTTGGTTAAAAAGCGGTGTTTCAAAGAATGATCGATGATGTGTTACGGGAACATATCGGCAAAATTTGCTACGTGTACATAGACGACATAATAGTCTTCAGTGAGGACTATGATAGCCACTGGCAAAACCTGTCTTCAAGAACCTGGAGAAAGCCAGACTGCAAGTCAACTGAGAAAAAAAACCAATTTCCTATCAACTCATGTTGAATTCTTAGGATATGTAGTAACTGCAGATGGTATCAAAGCAGACGAGAAAAAGGTAGAGGGTGTCACAAAAATGAAACCACCTACCAATGTAAAGGAATTAAAGAGTTTCCTCTGCATGACATCTTACTATAGTACCATAGTGTATGGTACACAATAATCTTACCATAGTGTGGGCCTTAGATAATCTTCGGTCTTATTTGTATGGTGCCGGGTCCATCAAGATTTACACCAAAAAACGTTAAAACGTTGGAAGTCCCGTATTGAGGAATACAATTGCGGAACTAATATAGAAACCAGGGAAGTCGAATATAGTGGCCGATGCACTTTCAAGGGTTACAACGTACGTTAACCATCTGGGCTCTGACACCGATACCGCCTCCGAGTCGATTCTATAGCTACAATTCAAGCTCTCTTCAAGACGTTTCTTATTTAGTCCCCGACGTTGAAACACCGATTAACGCCTACCGAAATCAACTGATTTTCATCCAGGCCTATCCGATTACTCATTTGAACACCCACATGCCGAATACGTGCGCCACTCAAATTCAATTAACGACTATACCTCTTCTAAGCTTCTATACTCACTAAAAAAGAACTTAAAACCTTCAGTAATCAATGGGATTAAGAATTCCGAACGATTACCTACAACTCCTTCAAACCTGTTGCTTTACAGAGTTTTAAATTGTTCAAAATCCGCATAACACAGCGCTTAGTTCGAATTCACGAAGTCATCGAAAAAGAACATCGAGAGCGCAAAGAAACCCAAAGAGGTCCGCATTCAGGTCTGTGAGGGTACGAATATGATTTTGCGATCAAAACGCCAAACTTAAAAGTTGTCTATAACGCAAAATAAATTGTGAATATCACCAACGCGGAAATTGGGATAGTACCGAACACGGTACACCAGTGGGACTGAGAGCAGCAGCCGAACGTTGGCTGTGGATGAGCCCAGCCGTTCGCCGCTGCACGTGTGTTGTGGTTGTGGCAAAAAAGACTCCAGGTGAGCCGACAAATATGTCGCTAAATAGGGTAATAATAAAAGTGTTCTAGGAAGTGTTAGTAAATTATATTGGATCGTACCTAGACTCATCTTCTTTTCCTGTAGAGCATTGATAAGATTTTGGCAACATGTACATCAAAACTCCATAATCTAATTCGCATTAGATCACCCCAAAAACATCTAGCGTTCTCGTCTACAGGCCTGCGGACTTCGAGGGATGGTTGCGTGAGTAAACATTGTGACTTGATCAGGTAACAGTGCCTATAGAGAAAAAAAATATGAATAGTCAGTCCATATCCAAATGATTGGGTAGACGTTCTACCTTAACTCCTACTTTACATACATACATATAATTCTTTATCTACACATTTTTAATTTACATTCCAATTTGTTAATTAAGCTAGATTAAACTCATTTTGTAGAATTATGACCAATTAGGAGTAAGGGCTTAGGTTAATCATGAGTCTGAAGAAGAAGCAATTATGTTTTTGTATTGAATTTTGATATTGGAAATGAAGTAAATTTATAATTTTTATGGGCACTTGAGCTGATCGATTTCAATATAGATGGGTAAGGGCAGCAGCAATTCGTTGTTGGTTTTTTACAGGAAGGGCGGGCAAAGCAGAAGAACCTCACCACCTTAGTTCTTCCAACAGCAAGGTTTCCTGTCTCGACTTCGTATCCTTCCAGAGGACTGTAGCCCCTTTCTTAATTCTGTCTACAAATTTTTATTGTGTGGCGGTGATGCTGATTAGGAAGTAACCGACCCCCTTGCCTCTTTCCTGAGCTAGGCCGTTCCCGTAGGCAGAGTATGCAACCAGTCGGTATCCACTACACCGTGTTCGTCCCAGAATAAAATGGCGCCCAACGTGGAGCGAGCAAAACATCTAGCTAAGCAACAAACAAAACACCAAATCGCAGCCCCTGCTCTCACGAGCTGACCTCCAACCTATCCTAACAGTCAGCCTTCCAAACAAGTTTCTTTAGTTTCAGAAAACCCTTCTTTTTGATTCCACTAGGACTGCTGTGTTTTGGGAAATCCTCAGAACCAGACCAGGGAACAAATTAAGGATTAAGAAAGATGTTTCTCTTGAAATATCCTTTTGTTTATACATGTATTTAAGGAACAAGGAGTCGAGACTGTATTGGCTGGAATGTTTCAGCAATAACTCCTTCTTAGCCCTTGATCAACTCATCAAACCATAAATATTCATAAATTCGAGAATTGATATTGTTGGAAAATTCAGCAATACCTCATTTTTCAATATTTAGGCTTCAATTTTCACCCTTTATTATTGACAGTAAGTTGCCTAAATGAAATTGAGAATTATATTGGTTGGAATATTCCGCAGTATCCCCTTTCATTTATCGCAACGAGCACATCAAGTTGTTTTAGATTCAATAGAAATATGAAGAGACAGACAGAAAACCTTGTAATATTTAAAATTAAATCGATACAGCAAAGGATAAGCCCCAGATAGCCCATAAAATTCAGGTTTCCGAAATTCAGTTGTTGTTAAAGTTGTGCAATGCTCCGTATGCAATGATACCAACGCCGAGATAGAATTTTTCGAAACTCCGTGTCAACACCGCTTTTATCGAACGTGCGTATCTGCATGGTTACAGCAAAATGAAACGTGTCCAAATTGTCGACAACCATGCTTATCTTCGCAGCTAAATAATAGCACGCGAGGATCACAAGACTCTACCTTAGAAGTTCCGAAGGGTCATAATGGATCCAATTTAAACTCGCGAACAGGTGCCGTTCCTAGAACTCGCCCAAATACCAGACCTGCCACAAGGTCAACCTCAACCGTATCCAATAATCGTCCGACCACCGCCTCACAAGCTCAGCGTTCACCACGTGCTGGAGGTTCGCAAAGAGCGACTAGCATTTCAGAAGGTAGAATTCAGGAACTCATAACAAATGCTTTAGAAGCATACCAAACCCAACTCTCTTCGACATTATCAGAACACATAAGTCTGACAATGCCAAACCTTAACATACCTACTTCTGAAAGACAATCACTTGAGTGGGATTCGGAATTACCGACAGCCGACCCATTACAAAGTCAGCTTTTCGATAATCATGTGTCAGGTAACCATAACACATCCGACAGTCGTTCACTAGAGAATCGTAGAGAGAACCACACCATCAGACCTGACCAGATTTCAAGTGTTATTGTTCACTGGAAGCTACAATTTTCCAGCTCATCAAAAGACATATCCGTAGTGAGTGAATACGTTAACACGTCCTTCATTAAATGGGAACTTTGATCTTTTGTATCAGTACGCGAATTTGTTGTTTGTAGGCCCAGCTCTAACCTTCTTTTGGCGATGCCATAGGAGTTCAGAGGAGACAAATTGGCGATTACTCTGTTCTCGGTTAAGGGAACGATATAAAGACCAACGATCAGATCAGGACATTCGAGCCGTGATGCGTAGAAGAAGGCAGGGAAATAGTGAACTGAACCCATGTCATACTCAGAGTTGGCTCAGACAATAAGAAACAACCTAAGATCTGACCTAGGACACGACCTTTTACATGTAGAAACCCCAACTATTGCTGCTTTACGCAAGCACTGCCACCGTCATGAAGAGTTCTTCAACAATCTCAGAGCTAAAAATAGTTCACGTTATCCACCGATAAGGCGGAACACAAATGATATTTCTATAGACGAAGAGCCCGAAGAATCTTTGCAAGGCAACCAACCACAGATTTCGGCGATTCGAAATGAGAATCAAACGAAATGCTGGAATTGTGACACGTAGGTCATCGATTCAAAGATTGCCCTAAGCCTCATCGAGTATTTTGCTACGGGTGTGGCGCGATAAATGTTTATAAGCCCACTTGCCCAAACTGCTCCCAAAATTCGGGAAATTTCCAGGCGGACAACCGTGCCAATCCGAGACCGGATGCCCGACTGTAGACTCGGATGAGGAGAAGTAAGTATCAATCAACTGTAAGCATAGCAATTCCCGACCACCCAAAACAGACACCTGACAATTCCTATGACCGACATATCAAGCCATATCATGTTCGGTTAAGAGAATACAATGAAATCAGACGAAGAATATTTTTAAACGATAGTTGTAGGACAAACAAAAGTCGCGCAGCAGCACGACTTCGAGAATTCTGGAGATCAAAACATGGCTACAATAGTTGCGTAATATCAGCAATTAGTAAAGTAAGCAATGACATCCGTCTGTTCGCAAATCTAGTCGTGTTCAATAAACCGTACTTAGCATTGCTAGATAGTGGTGCGAATAAGAGTGTAGTCGGCGGAGCGTTAGCCAAAAACATTGTTTCAGGAAGCTATAAATACAATAAGGCTCACGGCCACGTACGAACAGCAGATGGAACGAAACAACCCACCCTCGGTACGATCACAATTAAGATTAAATATAACAACATTGAGGCCAAAGTTGAGTTCTTAATAGTACCATCGATCACACACGATGTTATTTGTGGAATAGATTTCTGGGAAATATTTGGAATTTCTGTTTCTTTAGGAAATCAAGTAAATGAATTAAACTTTGAGGAAGATTCTTCCCAACTTAAGTTATCACCTGGGGATCAATCCAGACTCAAAGGTGTAATAGATTTCTTTCCGTCATCTGACAGAGATGGTCTTGGCATTACGAACTTAATCGAACATTCGATTGATACCGGCAATGCCAAACCAATCAAACAAAGACATTACCCGTTATTACCAGCACGTGAAAAGCTTCTGTGCGCTGAAATCGACAGGATTATTAAATTAGGAGTAATTGAAGAAGCCTCCGCATCATCATGGTCATCTCCGATTGTATTAATAGTCAAGCCCGATAAAGTCAGGTTTTGTCTCGATTCTAGGAAGGTAAACGAGGTCACGATAAAAGACTCATACTCGATTCCGAATCTAGAAGTATTGATAAGCCGTCTTCCCCCAGTTCAATGCATTTCAAAAATTGGTTTGAAAGATGCCTTTTGGCAAATCAATGTAGACCCTCTGTCCCGACCAAAAACGGCATTCACCGTCCCGAATAGGCCATTATATCAATTTAGACGTATGCCTTTCGGACTGTGCAACGCCCCTCAGACAATGTGTCGTTTGATAGACCAAGTAATACCATATCAAATGAAATCTTACGTGTTCGTCTATTTGGACGACCTCCTTATCATGTCACCAAGTCTCGACGAGCATTTAAAGCACCTATCAGAGGTGGCAACGCGATTACGCCACGCAGGCCTTACAATCAATATTAAGAAGAGCCAAATTTGCCTTCGAAAACTAGAATACCTAGGTTATGTAGTGGGTGAAGGAACACTGCAAGTGAACCCAGAAAAGGTCAGTGCGGTATCTCAGTTTCCAATCCCCAAAACCCAACAGCAACTGAGACGTTTTCTTGGTATGTGCGGTTGGTACCGTCGATTCATATCCCAGTATTCAACAATAACAGCCCCACTTACTGATTTACTTCGCGGAAAGATCTTTAGCTGGAACGAGGACGCTCAGAAAGCTTTTGACGAAGTCAAATCTAAGCTTTGTGCTGCTCCTTTCCTAATTCATCCTGATTACGACAAGCCATTTATAATCCAATGTGATGCGTCAATGTGCGGAGTTGGAGGAGTGCTAGCACAATGCGATGAATTAGGCAACGAACGTCCAATCGCATACATGTCCCGAAAATTGAATGGAGCTCAACGTAACTATACGGTTACCGAATTAGAGTGTCTGGCCGTGGTGTTTGCCATCAAGAAGTTTCGCATGTATGTAGAAGGGCATAATTTTACAGTTGTTACCGATCATTCAGCTAAGCGATGGCTGATGACTAATACCGACCTCTGCGGGAGACTTGCCCGGTGGGCAATTAAGCTACAAGGCTTTGTGTTTAAAATCGAACACCGAAAGGGGAGTCGAAACGTCGTACCGGACGCCCTATTACGATCGTTCGAGGAACCAACCGAGATAATGGCGGTAGAAGTAGACGTATTTCCAGAGATTGACTTGCAGTCAGATGCATTCGAACCGGAGGAATACCGTCAGCTAAGGGACCGTGTCCAAAAATTCAGTGTTCGAGTCATGGATATATGGATATATATATTATCGAGCAGGCTTTGCTAGCGGAAATCAAGAAGTTGACGATGCGAATTACAAACTTCTAGTTCCACGCGAATTGAGAGCAAGCGTAATTCAGTCTGCCCATGACCAACCAACATCGTCGCATGGTGGGGTGGCTAAATGTCTCGAGCGAATTCGGAGAAACTTCTATTGGCCAAATATGGTGATAGATGTGCGCAATTATATAGCGCAGTGCGATATTTGCAAAACCTGTAAACATCCGACACATAGTCTTCGACTATGGGTGTGCAAGCCACAAGTGAAAGACCATTTCAGCGGATCTATATTGACTTCATCGGTCCATTCCCAAGAACCCGGAACGGAAATATAGGCATATTAATTCTTCTGGATCATTTCTCCAAATTTACTTGGCTAAGGCCAGTAAAAAAGTTCACATCCAAGGTAGTGATGGATTATTTAGAAGATGAGATTTTTTTATGTTTTGGAACTCCTGAGGTTTTGGTTAGCGATAATGGCACTCAGTTTAAAAGCCAGGACTTCGTAGCCTTTACATCCAAGCATGGAATCCAACATATTTTCACTGGTGCTTACTCTCCGCAACCCAACGCGGCGGAGCGCGTCAACCGGTCGATCAATGCAGCCTTACGATCATATATTCGGTTAGATCAAAGGTTGTGGGACTTGTATATAGGAAAAATTAATTTTACCTTGAGAAATAACATTCATTTACATTGGAGAATCCCCCTACTATGTATTCTTTGGCCAGCACATGCTAACTCATGGAAAAGATTATAAGTTGTTGAGAAATATCCAGATGTTGTCAGATGGATCCGCCAAGGTGTCTAGAGCAGACGAGTTTCCGAGAATACGAGCTGAAATCGTAAAGAGATTGACAAAAGCTTATGAGAAAAACCGAAACAACTACGACTTACGTGCTCGACATCATTCGAAGTGGGTCAGGAAGTCATAAAAAGAAATTTCGCTCTAAGCAACCAGGGCATATAAACGCAAAATTGTCACCTGTGGGAATCCAGGCCAGAATAAAGGAGAAGAGAGGGCAGTCGTTATATCTGCTCGAAAGGAGTTAGGAGTTTTTCATGCAAAAGACCTTTGGTGAAGTACCCTTTTTCAGCCATCATCTCCTTCTATTATCAGGTCGATAAAACCTGTGGTGTGAGGGTACGAATATGATTTTTTTTTATGGAAAATAAACAGAGAAGATAAACTCTAAAGGTAAACAAACCGTAGTCGATAGTTAGTAGACGATAGTTAGTAGTCGAATAAAAATAAGTCGATAACAGATCGCTGTTACAGCCCTTTAAAGCTGTTAAGGCAAACAATCTGGCAACCCCGTCTATCTGGCAATTTTGGAAAACCGAATTTCCGCCTGATTGGCTTGTTCTTTCGTTCAAAACGCCAAAGCTAAAAGTGGTCTATAACGCAAAATAAATAGTGAATATCACCAACGCGGAAATTGGGATAGTACCGAACACAGTACACCAGTGGGAGCAGCAGCCGAACGTTGGCTGGATGAGCCCAGCCGTTCGCCGCTGCACGTGTGTTGTGGTTGTGGCGAAAAAGACTCCAGGTGAGCCGAATAATATGTCGCTAAATAGAGTAATAATAAAAGTGTTCTAGGAAGTGTTAGCGCTCACCAAAAGCCTACGTCAAGCAACCGATCGAGTTTCGACCCAGAGGTCTACGACGGAGACACCGCGTGGATCATCGGCCAGGGATCCAGGAAAAGCTTTCCTCGATCAGCCCCTAAACGTGCGCGAACCCGGTCCAGACTCGAACCACGATAGGCGAGGTCTGTGGCCGGCGACGTGTGCGTGATTGGGGCCGCAGAAGATCAGGAGCGGAGCTGGAACCTGGCCACCAGGAGCGTGGAGGAGGATAACCTCACTTTCCGGCGCAGAACCGCATGTTCGTTTGGGCCGACCTCGACCAAGTGATGGGCTAGCCCGACGATCGCTGAGGCAGACATCTCGTCCATAGTGACGATTCAACAATAACAACAACAACCAGGAGAGAAGCGCGACAAGCTGTGCCAGGATTAGTGTATTATTAAGTAGAATTTAATTTTTATTTTTTTTTTCTGTAAATTATATTGGATCGTATCTAGACTCATCTTTTTTTCCTGTAGAGCATTGATAAGATTTTGGCAACATGTACATCAAAAACTGCATAATCTAATCTTTTACCTTCTTTCCCCCCCAACATCCAGCGTTCTCGTCTACAGGCCTGCGGCGTGAGTAAACATTGTGACTTGATCATGTAACAGTGCCTCTAGAGAAAAAAAATATGAATAGTCAGTCCATATCCAAATGATTGGGTAGACGTTCTACCTTAACTCCTACTTTACATACATACATATAATTCTTTATCTTCACATTTTTACATTAAATTTCAATTTGTTAATTAAGCTAGATTAAACTCATTTTGTAGAATTAGGACCAATTAGGAGTAAGGGTTTAGGTTAATCATGAGTCTGAAGAAGAAGCATTTATGTTTTTGTATTGAATTTTGATATTGGAAATGAAGTAAATTTATAATTTTTATGGGCACTTGAGCTGATCGATTTCAATCTAGATGGGTAAGGTCAGCAGCAATTCGTTGTTGATTCTTTACAGGAAGGGCGGGCAAAGCAGAAGAACCTCACCACCTTAGTTCTTCCAACAGCAAGGTTTCCTGTCTCGACTTCGTATCCTTCCAGAGGAATGTAGCCCCTTTCCTAACTCTGTCTACAAATTTTTATTGTGTGGCGGTGATGCTGATTAGGAAGTAACCGACCCCCTTGCCTCTTCCCTGAGCTAGGCCGTTCCCGTAGGCAGAGTATGCAACCAGTCGGAATCCACTACACCGTGTTCGTCACAATTTGTATGAATGCTGTTTCTGTGGCATCATCATTTTCATCGTTCTTCTTGTTGAAAAAGCAAACCAAACTTGTCGGATTAACAGGGTTCTTCCTATTATGCTCTTCAGTAGGATCGATTTCGACTTCTGCAGTCTCCTCGTTCTTATAATTGTTGTTCTGCATGTTCATTTTATCATATATATTAATTTTTGTTGTTTAGCAGTTGGTTTTGTTGTTTAGCAGTTTTGTTTTGTTGTTTAGCAGTTGTTTTTTATTGTTTGGCAGTTGTTAAGCAGTTGTTTTTTTTTGTTGCTTAGCAGTTGTTTTTTTGTTCACTTTTACAACGTCTGTTGAATGTAAAGTCGAAACGTGGACTGTGAGTTTTGAAGTAGGCAGCCCCGATTTTTATACCATCCAGAAGTCACACATACAAACGTATATACGACACATTTGTTTCACCCTCCCTCCACGTTTTAAGTGTAAGCCAATCAAAACGATGGATTATTGACTCACTCCATTGACATAGGAAAGTAGAAATGAAAGACATTAATGACCACAGTTGTATGTATCAACATGTTGAACTCTCTCGTAGTTGTATTGTATTTGTTTTCCCAAATACTTGACAACTTCTATAGGTGGTTGTAGATTTGCGACCCAATGTGTACCACTTGATTGTGAATCATCTAGGTTTACTATACCACATTCTCGAATTCTTGGAGAGCGTGGAAGTAAATCCCTCATATATACTCCTCGAAAATTTGGTATATATTTTTGAGCAAAAGTTGAAATGTCTATATTTAAAAGTGGTCTATTGGGTAGCTGACATATTAGTTTTTTCGCTTCTTAATACCATATCCCTTACTATATGGTTTTAGGTAGAATCCATAACCTGTTCTATACGGTTTGAGATATAACCCTTCTCCTACAGCAACACTTTCAATTTTTCTATTATGTCGTTTCTTCTCCTTCATATCCTCTTTCGCCATTCCAGCGTTGTTTATTGTTCTTGCAATTGCTGCACTTCCACTAGATAAACTAACGAGGGCACTTAGGGCAGACAAAATAGGTACGATTGGTAAAAAACCACCAGTTTTGGGTACATTAATTATTCTTGGTACTTTCACGTTTTTCTTTGCACCCATTGTCGATTGAACTGATTTTCGTGCAATTTTAATTGCACTCATAATGTCCAATGGCTTTTGTTTTTTTATGTTCTAGTAGCAGCGTTAATATCAGTCGACAGATTCGTCATCTTTACTTTTTTCGTCGTCGTCTTCCCTTTACATGTCTTTTTTGTTTTGTATCCCCATTCCAAATTTTTTCTTTGCTTTCATAATGTTGGTCACAAATTGCTGCTTTTTCACCAAGAGTACTGTCTGGCTTTTACACGTGACCAAGCTTTATCAATTAGTAAAGAGTCTGCAATGTGACGTTCATGTAAATCCTTAATTAAGTTTTTGACAAGACCACCACCTCGTTTACAATTGAAAACACTAATGAAATGATTATAAAAACGCTTCCCCATTATATTGATGTTAAATCATCAAAGATTTCTCATCGAATGAGGTACATAAGCTTTAAAAATGGGTTTAATAAGTCAAAAACAAAAAATTATCGTTAGAAATATCAACGATGAAAACGAAAAAAACAACCCCCACGACATAGTTCTCTCTAACCTAATACAATAAGAGCTCTTATTGTTGGACCTTCAAATTGTGGTAAAACCAAAATTATGCTCCGTTTGATAGAGAGTCCAAACGGATTAACATTCGAGAACATTTATTTGTTTTCTAAGAGTTTATATCAACCTAAATATGAGTACTTGGAAAAGTTAATAAAACCTCCCTCTCATAACGATGGTGTATTAGACCCCAGTTAAGCAAAAACTAATTCTATTATCATATTTGATAATGTAGCTTGTGAAAAACAAGACAACATAAGAACAGATTTGTAAAAATTTTTAAAATACGTTGGGAGGATAAATTTGGATTCTCGCTTATAAGTAAAGATAACGATATGGATAATGAAAGATATAGAAAAGGTTTTGATCAGTTTATTTTGATTTAAAAAAGTTATTGGATTTGGTATAAAAATGGATTAAAAATAAACATTTTCACAGTTTTACAACAGGTTTTATTATGTCTAGATCAGTGACCTTGTCCTTGAAGGAAAATAGTGCTGTTATAAATACAAACTATTTTCCACCAATCGAATTGAATGGACGTTTTGAGTGTGCATTAATTGATTTTAATATGTACAATTCAATCCCAAATAAAGACGAAAAAACACTCTCTTCCATATTGGAACTAATGTAATCAAAATTCTTACTGGATCCTATGAAATGAATGGCATAACTGATTACCTTTAAAAAAAACTTAAAGATAACGGCATTGAAAAATCTGTTAAAATTGAAAGCAATAAGAATACTCTTCAAGTGGAAATAACCAGTGATCGGGAGCCGGTTTACTTTAATAAGGAAAGATCAATTGGTCAACTTTTTGGTTTTGATAAAAGAGTTCTAGAGCCAAACCCAACAAAAACATATCTATCCGACCAGACTGTCAATATTTCAAAAATTAATACTATTCGTTTGGAATGTAACATAATTAGTGGTTCATATGTTGATAAGTTGTATTATCATACGTTACATGAATTCGTTATTAATGTTCCTCCTGGCTATAAAATGAATGTGACACCTCATAATCTTATTTACTTGCCAATCAACTGTGATGAAATAAGCACACGCTCCATACGCATCGTTGATCAAAACGGAGATTTGGTAAATTTATGTTTCGATTCGGTTGCATATTCGCATGATAGAATGATTATTTATAATAAAAGACCTGGTTCATACACTCAACCAAGCATTACTAATTGTAAAGCTATAGAAGGAGGATCTAATCCATAAAGAAGTTCACGTACTTTAAAAAATAAATTATTTTTAAAGTTAAAAATTAATAAAAATATACTGGAAGAAAACAATGAACGAAATTTTAAATGTTCGAGAAAAAGTTTACTCGGATGAGAGTATTTCGAAAAAAGAGTTTCATACCTATTCGTCGTATAATCAAACATTTAAACCAAACGATGAATTACTATCCAAAATCAAGACTTGTATTGCTCCCTCATGAAAGTTACCTCAACTTTCAAGGAATTATTAGACAAGATAACAGTCGGTCCTACAACTGACAATGTTACAACTTTTTTTAAAAATAATTGTATGGCTCACTTCTCGTATGAAATCAAGTACGAAATAAATGGATGCGAGATTGATAGAACTCGATTTGTCGGTATGACAACTACTCTTAAAAATTTTTGATTACTTGATAACCACCAACGTCAAAATCTATCAAATTCTGGATGGAGTGGTGGAGATGACTTTTCTACTGGTGTAAACCTACCCATTGCATTTCGTAGTTGGGACTCCTACGTTAACCCAAAATTAAGACAAGGAACACACCACTGTTGGAATGTTAGACTTTATGCAAATCGGGAGAGACCTAGGCTTGCAATAATTGGATTTACACTGAACGGAAAACTTGTAACAAATAATTTATCAAACTTGGAGGTTAATTTAAATTCTGACTCATACCCATATGATAATTTAAATGTCAACTTAAATAAGAATCAGTTTGCTCACCTATATGAAATTTATTCAAGATTTCAATCTAGTTACTACAATTAATGATTAATTTAGAATGAAAGCTCCAATTGTCGTAATTGATCTATCATATCAAAATGAAACAGTAAAATCTGGTCCTATTGACGTGAGAATTTCAACTGGACTGAAGACACCAAGTGACGAAAATACTCAAGCTTATTGCCTACTCAAACACGATCGATTAGTCGAATATAATCCATTTAACGGATTAGTACAACGAGTTGTTTGATATTGTTTAAAAATGATTAAAGATATTATATCAATTGTTATTCAAGGTTTCTTTGACAATAACAATAAATTTATTCTTAAAGAAATTGGAATAATAGTTGAAAAGGAACCAAACTTGAATAATAGTTTTATTATAGAACCACCATATGATTTCACTTTATTAATTACAAAATTTCAAACCACTGCAAACTGGTTAACAAAAAAGCATCATAAAATTTGTTGGAATGATGGTGGCGAAAGTTGTGCGCAAACGCTACGATATCTTAAGGCAATAACTATTGGAAAACAACTTATCTGTAAGGGAATGGAAAAGAAATGTTTTCTACAATCGTTTTTTGGAAATCACCATTTGATTAATGTCGAGGACATGCATTGTCCGTCATTAAACCGGTTTAGAGGAAACAGATTTCCCTATTGTAAAAATCATGTCAAAGGTGCTGTTTGTGCTTTAAACAATGCATACAACATTCTAAATTTTTTTTTAAAGAAGTTCAAAATAAATGAAACATATCTATTTGCATTCACTTCATTTTGAAGTTGAGATCACTTGTGACAACCCCTGTTTCACAAAAAAATATTTTAATAAATAATGAAATTTCTTGAAGAAATTGAGAATTTTTTCTACAATTCAATGGATAGATATTTAAAAATCATTTCCAATACCTTCTTAAAACCAAAATTATGCCCATGAATCAAGGTGTTCAAGATCTAAAAACAATGAAATATGGTGATCACTTTACATTCTGTAACACCGATTCGAGGTTGAAAACATGCGCATGCCTCTTTTACGTAAATTGAAGGAATGGAGCTAGAAAAATAATTTCATTATATCAATAATTAATAAATAAAAGTATTATGTGAAACGAAAAAAACAATTGTTTTTTTACTTTTTATGAATAAGGGAAGGGAAATACATATACGTATATAGACTCACTTGCACACGTACACATATACACTCATCTATTAAGATGTACACTACCCCCGGAACTCAACCGCCTTCAGCGCGCGCGCAACGGGAGCCGTAACATGCTCTTACAAGATGTTTACAAATCAGATGCATGCGTGTGAAGTGACCCTTTATTAGGAGTGAAATTATTGTATCCTTTTTATCTATGTGTTGGAATAGAGAGAGAAATTCTACAACACACATTTTATTACGGTGCGAGCATGGATCTTCCTCATCGGTTCCACATGTCATCATTCCACACACATCTGGGGTTCCCACTCAACCATGCACACGCACACACGTAGACAGAGGCTTACATTTATAGAAATTGACAGTGTGTTTTGAGGAAATTCAACCCCTTAAGACCTTCCCAATCCATCTAATTAGGGTCAGGAATACATTTCAATATTCCCAAATTACGGGCGGAAAACTAATCATTACACGTGCACTGATTTTAAAAAACTATAATTTATGGGTTAATGATTTCTGTGCCAGAATCCATACTGACTAAAAGGGTGGTGAGGGGGAATCCTTATCACAGGAGACGACCGATAATAGGTTTCGGGGTGGGTGAAACCATGTTTTTATCACTAATGTGACAGCTTAATAGCCCATAAATCTGTGCCAGAAATTATATAAATCGATTCTTCTATCTGAATAATCGGATGTATCAAATTTTGATTTAATATCACCACCAATATCCTTCTGTCTGTATCCATGTAATTTAAAACCAAATTTTCTTGAAATTTGGGTTTCATGAAAATCATACCTTTTCCACTTTGATAAGTCCAATACAGCAAAACTCAAATACATTGGCTTATCAAATATCACAGAAAGTTTTTTTATTAGGATGGCATAGAACTCGTCATTTATTTTAGTTGCACTATGAAAATTGAATTTTGAAATTAAATTTTTAGCACAATGTTTTTACCGTCCGATTTTATGCACATCTGTAGACTCCGATGTCGTAACCAATTTAACCTCTACACGTTTTTCAGGATTTTCCATAGTTTTCCTATAGACCGAGTTGTTCATTAATTTAAAAAAATCCTTTTCAAATTTATTCTTGGCATTCTTTCTATGTAAAGTATTTAAGTAAATATAAGTCTTTAGCCAAGGTTTTTGTAAAAAGCGAACCCCTCTATGAATCTTTTTTAATATTAACCCATTTTGTATGCATTGCTGCAAATTTCTATAATGGATTACATAATTTTTTTTGTTCCCGAGGTCAGGTATTAATTTTTTAACTTTATCCTCCTTAGATACAAAACTGTTTGACGGACAAAACGGATGATCATTATGTGTATCATGAAGGCGATAGGGGTAAATTTGGTCTACTTCCAAAAAATATCCATACTCACTATCAATAGATATGTTATGTATATCAAAATTTTTTAAGTCATTAGGGGACAACCATTCAAACCCTTTGTATGGAAGAGGTTGTGACATTGCCCAACCATATAAATTGTTTGCATCCAAATACATTAAAAAGGATGATTCCTTTGTTGGATCAAAATCTGTTAAGTATTTGTTATTTGCCTTTGTATATCTATGTCAACATTGTACTAAGCCCCCTCGAATGCTATTTTGAATAAATCTATGCATATTGATATCTACTAATAACTCATGTTGAATATTTGTGGTCTTTAACATGGCTGCCCAAGATAGACAAAACTGAGGGTCTAATGAATAAATTTGTAAATATATTTTTCTAAAATTTTCAAATATATCAGTCAATAGGAAAACATCAGTTTTTAAATACAACTTTAGATAATCCTTTAGACTTGAACAAGAAAATTGTGACCAAACATTATGTGCGTGTTCATAATCATCTTGAGAGCATTCCTTTTCTGTCAAGTTACTATAGAATGCTGCTCTTGGTGGTAGGGAAGTTTCCTCAAGTCGACTAGCTGAATCTAAATATTCATATGGAAAGATACCCTGTTTACGCATTAGCCTGAACTCTATTTCATTTTTAAAAAATGTTTATACTGTATTTAACTGATCATCAATTAAGTTAGAAGCAAGGGTATCTAAACTTGATGGCATAAGTTAACACCGGCCAAACGCCCCCTTCCCTTCACCGCCTCTCGACCCGGATACCAGACACCGCGACTTCCCTCATCACCCCACTCAGCCAACCCGACGACCAGCAGAGACACACCAGCGGTAGTGCAAACACCAAACGTCAGCAGCGTCAGAGCGACAGCGCAGCGACAGAACGTCAACGGCAGAATTGCACCGGCAGAATTGCAACGGCAGTAGCGTGAGAATGGAAGAGCACTGACCGCCCGCTAGCTGCCTCAGCAATACCTGCCGCTACTCCTTCTCATCGCTGCGGCCAACCCAAAATGCAGAGCTAGCACCTGGAGGTTAGCAACTCGTTGGCCCAAATATCCAGAACCGCTGCTATCAGCAGCGCGACAATGGAAGAGCACTGACCGATCGCTAGCTGTCTCAGCCATAGGTTCCCCTACCCCTGCATACGGACGGAAATGCAACACCAGCACCTGGAGCATAGCAACACTTTGGCCCAAAACCCCCAAAACCGCTGCTGTCAGCATCGGACCGCTGCAACCGCTCTGCCAGCGTTATGCAGCCAACAAGCCAGCCAAAGTTATGATTTAGACTTACTTGAATTTGTACCCCCAAAGCGAGCACAACTTTATCAATTGTTAATAAAACCATTGTAACGTGTAAACACGATTTACTGTTTTATTTTAACGTAGCATCGTTGAGATTAATTTGCGAGCTCCGAAGGACGAAGGGACTTGTAACTGGAAACACAAGAATGCAGATATCACTAACTAGGTAATATCCGGGGGAATACTCCCCCCTCTGGCCATGTCTGGCCACAACTGGCGCCCGAACAGATTCCACTTTCTCTCGAAAGTGGGACCCAAGGACCCCCAAAAAACGAAAAAAAAGAAACAAATAAAGTGAAAAATATGTGTGTTAAAAACTAAAACCAAAAAAATATGAAAGCGTTGTGCGTGTTCGTGTGAAAAATATAATTGGAATTGAATCACATTTTCCCGCTGCGGTGAGGATGCTGCCGTTTAGAGCTGACATTCCCCACGGGCGCAAAAAAATTTGTGAATAAACTTAGTACCTGCCGCGGCGATTTGTCCACGTACCCTGTGACGCGGCATATTCGCGGGCACAAAACACTAAGTAATATAAAACAAAAGAAGCGATAATCCACTGCGGCGATAAGTCCACACCATTGGGTAGCTTATTCGCGAGTGTAAAAATTGCAAATTTAAAAAAAAATAAACACAGACAACCGCTGCGGCAATTAATTTGCGAGCGGCAAAAATTATAAACCAATTTTGAAATAAAAAAAAGAAGAAGAAAATTTTTTCCAATTATAAAAAATGTGTCGTGTAAGTGGCAATCTGCTGGAAAGGCTAACGGATGTGGAATGCATTCAGAAAAAGCTGCCTAGTGGATTGTGTGGCAACCGTACCTTAGTAGGCACAATGCCAAAACGGATAAATACGGACCACCGCGCCGATAAACACAATTACACAGAAATACAAAAATAAAATACCAAAACAAAGAAAAAGAAAACACGAATTGTATTAAAAATCGCACAACGCTCAAACGAAAATTACAATTTTTTTCCCAAACAAAAAGAAAATCACATACTAATTACAATCTAATTTCAGAATAATAATCCTGTAAGAAGAAAACAGAAGACTTCGAAAGACTAAAAACACTGAAAGATTACAACCACATAAACAAGAGAAAGGAGGAAAATACTGAGGGTAAGTGAAACGATTCTTTAAACGCACGTCTGTTATTACTAATAAAAAAATACAAATAAAATAGAAATTAATTAACACAAACGAGGAAATCTGTTGCTAAATTCCCTGCTTCGACCCAAAATTAAATAAAGAAAAAAAACCTGAGAAAAATTTAACTATAAAAATGGAGGAAATGAAAGAAGTTTTAAACCGCCTTGATGCTACCATTTCGGCCTTAACCAGTCAGATGGTGAGCATGAAGGAAGAGGTTAGGAAAATAGGAAATAGGGTGAACGTTTTAGAAACTGACTTCGAGCGACGCAACCCGGTACCAGAGATACCGCTACCATTAATGCGTCCGCGTACGGAGTACGAACTCAAGGAGTCTTCAGCCGTACCGGATTGCGTAAGGGAGCTCGTGACTTTCGAGGGAGATTCCGAGAAATACAACTCTTGGATTAATAGGGCTCAATCCATCATTAACGATTTCGAGGTCGTACGGGAGAAACCCCTATATAGGTCAGTCCTTATTCAGATTAGGCAAAAAATTAGGGGCAACGCTGACATGGCACTCAATGCCTATAACGTGCGGGAAGACGATTGGGCAGAGGTCAAACGTGTATTGGCATTACACTTTGCCGATAAACGAGACGTTGGTACGCTTGAGTACGAACTAGCTCAAATGACCCAGGGAGGCCAAAAACTGGACGATTTCTACCTAAGAATCAATAATCATGTCTCGCTCATAATGAATAAAATTAAGAGCATGAACTATTCTGCAGAGATAACCGATGCTTTTCTTGCCGGTCAAAGGGACAAGGCCCTTAATGCTTTTATAAGGGGAGTAAACGGAGACGCTTCTAGGCTACTGATAATCCGTAAGCCTGCGGACGTCCACGAGGCATACTCTATTTGCCTAGAGTTACAAAAAATGGAACCGAGGAACCCTGCACCAAGGGCGCCTTTTTTTAGACAGGCCTTTAGCCAAAGTCACCAGAACTATAGACCTATAGCACCAAGGTTCCCCCAGACGAATCAGTATAACAATAACCATTTAAATCATAGGGTACAGATTAATTCGGGACACAACTTTGCTCCCAGCGGAAGCCCGCAGAGCCCCCCAAGATTCCAGGGAGCTAGAGCAATTAAACATGAGTCAAATCATTCAGGACAAAGTTACAGATCAAACTTTAACTCGCGTCAAGGAGAGGCTGGTGGCATCAAGCGAAGCCCGAGCACTAATTCCAATTTAAACCCCTTCCGTAAAGCCCAAAGGCTTTACCATATCCAATCCACTCCATCATCAGACCCCGTTCCCAACGAGTGTTATCAACAACATTCTGGTAATGAGGGGGAGGAGATGGAACACCCATCGCAAGGGGTAGAACATTGCTCTCCCTTGGAGGAGATACAGTGTATTGGCGATGGTGAACAAAATTTTATGACCGACGCCTCTCTAGTATACCATACATAGAGTATGAGACCAAAACAGGGGCCAAGCTACAATTTCTAATAGACACCGGCGCTAACAATAATTTTATAAGCCCCAAGAACTCCGCCGGCTCTATAGCACTACCCACACCGTTTGTCGTTCAGTCCGCAGGGGGTAATGTTAAAATAACGCATTGCATCACTGGACAATTTTTTAAGCCGATTGGGAACAATACCGTTCTCACCTTTTTTGTCCTTCCCGGACTAACATCATTTGACGGCATCATAGGAGACGACACCCTAAGAACTTTAAAAGCCCTGATCGACAGGAAAAATGACCTCCTAACAATATCACCGGATATCAAGATTCCCCTTCTTGCCAAAAAATCCCTAAATGTACACCTACTGTTAGACAAAAAGCACCCTGAGTCTGCAAAGGAAGCTTTAAACGCTCTTATTAGCGAATATTTCAAAATCTTCGAGCCACTCTCACAAGGAGAGGCCGTAGACACAAGCGTTAGGGCTGAGATTCGCACAAGCACCTCAGACCCTATATACACAAAGAGCTATCCCTACCCTACCAACATGAGAGGGGAAGTGGATAGACAGATAGAGGAACTCTTGCGGAATGGGATAATCAAACCATCTAAAAGTCCCTATAACTCCCCGGTCTGGGTAGTTCCAAAGAAACCCAAACCGAACGGAGAAAAACAATACCGCATGGTTATTGATTTCAAACGCTTAAACGCTGTCACGATTGCAGACACCTATCCTATACCAGACATAAACTCCATTTTGGCAAGCCTAGGGAAAGCCAAATATTTCACTACTCTCGATTTAACCTCGGGATTCCATCAGATCTATATGTTGGAGTCTGATACCCCAAAAACAGCATTCTCTACAATGAATGGGAAGTACGAATTTCTTCGCCTTCCTTTTGGTCTAAAAAATGCCCCAGCGGTGTTTCAAAGAATGATCGATGATGTGTTACGGGAACATATCGGCAAAATTTGCTACGTGTACATAGACGACATAATAGTTTTCAGTGAGGACTATGAAAGCCACTGGCAAAACCTTCGCGCTGTCTTTAAGAACCTGGAGAAAGCCAGATTGCAGATCAACTTAGAAAAAACCAATTTCCTATCAACTCACGTTGAATTCTTAGGATATGTAGTAACTGCTGATGGTATCAAAGCAGACGAGAAAAAGGTAGAGGGTGTCACAAAAATGAAACCACCTACCAATGTAAAGGAATTAAAGAGTTTTCTCGGCATGACATCTTACTATAGGAAATTTATTAAGGATTATGCAAAGGTCGCGAAACCGCTAACTAATTTGACTCGAGGAGAGTTCGCTAGGATTAAGTCGTCACAGTCGAAAAAAAGTGCCCATTGAACTCGACGAGGCCGCGATGAAGGCCTTCAATGATTTAAAATCTATCCTTTCATCCTCAGAGGTTTTGGCATTTCCAAATTTTTCTAAACCCTTTCACTTAACTACTGACGCGTCGAATTATGCTATCGGGGCAGTCCTTTCTCAAGTAGACGCTGGCAAAGATAGACCAATAGCGTATATCTCTCGGTCCTTGACTCAGACGGAAGAAAACTATGCCACCAATGAAAAGGAAATGCTCGCCATAGTGTGGGCCTTAGATAATCTCCGGTCTTATTTGTATGGTGCCGGATCCATCAAGATCTACACCGATCACCAACCTTTAACATTTGCCCTGGGCAACAGAAATTTTAACGCCAAGTTAAAACGTTGGAAGTCCCGTATTGAGGAATACAATTGCGAACTGATATACAAACCAGGGAAGTCGAACATAGTGGCCGACGCACTTTCAAGGGTTACAACGTACGTTAACCATCTGGGCTCTGGCACCGATACCGCCTCCGAATCAGATTCTATAGCAACAATTCATAGCGCTCTTCAAGACGCATCTCATTTAATCCCCCACGTTGAAACGCCGATTAACGCCTATCGAAATCAATTGATTTTTCTTCCAGGCCTATCCGATTACTCATGTGAGCACCCACATGCCGGATACGTGCGCCACTCAATTCCAATTAACGACATTACCTCTTCTAAGCTTCTAGATTCACTACAAAAATACTTAAAACCTACAGTAATCAATGGGATTAAAATTCCAGACGATTACCTACAACTCCTTCAAACCTGTTGCATTCAGAGTTTTAAATTGTTTAAAATCCGCATAACACAGCGTTTAGTTCAGGATATTTCGGACGAAGAGCAAATTTGCGAAGTCATCGAAAAAGAACATCGCAGAGCGCATAGAAACCCAAAAGAGGTCCGCATTCAGATCCCAGAAAAGTACTATTTCCCACGGATGGCTAACATTATTCGAACACAACTGTCAACCTGTGCCACTTGTAAATTGCACAAGTATGACAGGCACCCAAATAAACCACCACTACAGCCAACTCCTATCCCTAATTACCCATGTGAAATACTTCATATCGACGTTTTCACATTGGAGAAAAAAGTATATCTCAGTTGCATCGACAAATTCTCTAAATTCGCTAAACTTTTCCCCTTACAATCGAAATCAGCAATCCATCTTCGCGAAACACTATTGGATGCACTCCATTACTTCACGGCGCCCAGAATGATAGTTACTGATAACGAAAGAGGCCTTTTATGCCCAACTGTCCTAAACTACCTTCGAACTTTGGACATACCCCAACTCAGAAAAGCGAAGTAAACGGTCAGGTAGAAAGATTCCATTCCACCTTGATGGAAATATATCGATGCTTGAAAGGCGAATATCCCACCTTTAAGCCAAACGAGCTTATCTCAATTGTTGTAGACAGATACAATAACTTTGTCCACTCGGTGACAAATAAAAAGCCCGTTGACATTTTTTTCAACCGAACTTCTCGAATAATCTATCAGGGGCTGTCTAATTTTAAACAGCAAACTCTTGAGGACATTCGAGGCCTCATTGAGCACAAACAAAACTTAACCAATAATGGGCGCAATAAAAATAGAGGCGACCCAATCCTATGAACAAGGTGACACCGTTTATGTCGCCAATAAACAGATTAAAACAAAAGAAAAGCAGCGATTCAAAGCGGAGGAGGTTGAAGATGACCGGAAGATCACTATCAAAACAAGGTCGGGAAAAATCTTTCATAAATCCCATCTAAGAAATTAATATATTTTTTTTTTTTTTGATCAACAGTGTAGTTCATATTTTTCTCGACAGGGAACACTGGCAACAGTGTATCATAATTCCTCAAAATCGACAAGTTCTCTAAATTCGCTAAACTTTTCCCCTTACAATCGAAATCAGCAATCCATCTTCGCGAAACACTATTGGATGCACTCCATTACTTCACGGCGCCCAGAATGATAGTTACTGATAACGAAAGAGGCCTTCTATGCTCAACTGTCCTAAACTACCTTCGAACTTTGGACATACCCCAACTCAGAAAAGCGAAGTAAACGGTCAGGTAGAAAGATTCCATTCCACCTTCATGGAAATATATCGATGCTTGAAAGGCGAATATCCCACCTTTAAGCCAAACGAGCTTATCTCAATTGTTGTAGACAGATACAATAACTCTGTCCACTCGGTGACAAATAAAAAACCCGTTGACATTTTTTTCAACCGAACTTCTCGAATAATCTATCAGGGGCTGTCTAAATTTAAACAGCAAACTCTTGAGGACATTCGAGGCCTCATTGAGCACAAACAAAACTTAGCCAATAATGGGCGCAATAAAAATAGAGGCGACCCAATTTCCTATGAACAAGGTGACACCGTTTATGTCGCCAATAAACAGATTAAAACAAAAGAAAAGCAGCGATTCAAAGCGGAGGAGGTTGAAGATGACCGGAAGGTCACTATCAAAACAAGGTCGGGAAAAATCTTTCATAAATCCCATCTAAAAAATTAATATTTTTTTTTTTTTGATCAACAGTGTAGTTCATATTTTTCTCGACAGGGAACACTGGCAACAGTGTATCATAATTCCTCAAAACATTGAAATTTACCTATACAAAAGTGCGTACTGAGCGTTTCACTGACCCATAACCTCCTTTAACACAAACAAACAATTAAACATTAGTAATAAGCAGAAAAACTCAATAATTCAATTCTTAGTTTAAGTTAAACAAAAACAAAAAACCTCTGATAACAGGGGAACAATTAATTAAAACGATATTTAACCACATCAAATAAAATTTGTTTAGTAATAAGAACATACGAATAATACAAGAAAATACCAAGAACACGAACACAAACATTAGGCTTAAGACAAAGAAACTATTTAATTATAAGAATCTACATTTCATGTGCACGTAATCCCCTGCCGACGTTACAAGTGCGTCCACAATCTACGTGGCGCCAACCCTCTACATTTTCAAATATGATGCACCGGTTGTCCCCTTGCAACAAGGTGCCGTCTGGAGGACCAATGGCGTTTTCAAACTGGCTCACGTCATCAACCTAGGCCACATGCAGCAACTCATCGACCAGGTGGCAAACGAGGCTATGATGGTAACCGACCAACGTATCAACGCACTAGTTGGCCACTATCTGCAACACGCTTCAGAAGGAATATCGCGCATGGTTGGCGCACCAACACGAAGACAACGCTCAATCGACTGGCTAGGATCAGCCTGGAAATGGGTCGCGGGATCGCCGGACAAATCGGATTGGAATGCCATCTTGAAAGAGGAGGACAGCTTGGCAAGAAACAACAATCAGCAGATTCGCATCATTGCTAGGTTGTTTGACACAACACACGAGTCGCTCCAGAAGTTGAACGACGTCATCGGGAGAGTCAACGCAATAGATGGGGACTTCCACGTGACGACGGCCGTTCTCCATAAAGCAATTATTATAGCGGACCAGGTCAATGAAATACTGAGGGCCTGCCAACTTGGAAAAACTGGAGTGGTCAACACGATTCTCCTGGACCACGACGAGGTCGACACAATACTAGCGGAGGTGGACAGCCTCCCTTATCAAAACGTTGTCGAGGCCGTCGAATTCTCTAAACCAACAATCCTGACAAACGGCACTGCTCTCTTGTACATCTTGGCTATGCCCAAGGTAGTGGATAGGAGGTACAGACTAATGAGGATCTACCCAACCATATCTGATGGTAAACAAGTTGTTCTGAAATACAACACATTGGCGATGGACCGCCTAGAAACATACGCCCTCCTCGGAAAGTGTATATCTATCGGTCTGTAACGGTCTGCCGAGAAAAGGACTTGTTGAAATTGGAGAAGGACGGTTGCATACCCAGACTGTTAAAAGGAGGTCAGGCCGAATGCGACTATCTGATGATCAACCAGGAAAAGGTGGACGACGGTGGATGACGGCACACTCTTCCTAACCAACTTCAATGGAACGATATCCACACCAGCCAAGAAGTACAAATTGGAGGGATCGTATGTCATACAATTTGACAACGAAACAATCTCAATCGGCGACCGGAACTACAGCAGCTACTCTTCAACACACCTTATGGCAATGCCCGCCGTGCTAACCCAGGTAAAAACAACGGGTTACGAGCTCTCGCTAAAATATGTCCACGAATTCAGCATGGAGAACCTAAAGAAGTTATCTGTGATGTCAGATGAGATTTGGATATCCTTTTCAGTGGAGATAGTCATAGCCCTCTCCATTATGACAACGGTATTCATCGTTTGGAAGAAGATAACGTCGACCAAAGGAATCCCTAAACTTCGAGACCCGCCTGCAAACCTGGAAGCGCAGGATACTCTGGAACCCGCAACCAAAGCCTAATAATCTGTGGGACACAGATCTTGTGGTGGGGAGGAGTTAACACCGGCCAAACGCCCCCTTCCCTTCACCGCCTCTCGACCCGGATACCAGACACCGCGACTTCCCTCATCACCCCACTCAGCCAACCCGACGACCAGCAGAGACACACCAGCGGTAGTGCAAACACCAAACGTCAGCAGCGTCAGAGCGACAGCGCAGCGACAGAACGTCAACGGCAGAATTGCACCGGCAGAATTGCAACGGCAGTAGCGTGAGAATGGAAGAGCACTGACCGCCCGCTAGCTGCCTCAGCAATACCTGCCGTTACCCCTTCCCATCGCTGCGGCCAACCCAAAATGCAGAGCTAGCACCTGGAGGTTAGCAACTCGTTGGCCCAAATATCCAGAACCGCTGCTATCAGCAGCGCGACAATGGAAGAGCACTGACCGATCGCTAGCTGTCTCAGCCATAGCTTCCCCTACCCATGCACACGGACGGAAATGCAACACCAGCACCTGGAGTATAGCAACACTTTGGCCCAAAACCCCCAAAACCGCTGCCGTCAGCATCGGACCGCTGCAACCGCTCTGCCAGCGTTATGCAGCCAACAAGCCAGCCAAACTTATGTTTTAGATTTACTTCGATTTGTACCCCCAAAGCCAGCACACCTTGATCAATTGTTAATAAAACCATTGTAACGTGTAAACACGATTTACTGTTTTATTTTAACGTAGCATCGTTGAAATTAATTTGCGAGCTGCGAAGGACGAAGGGACTTGTAACTGGAAACACGAGAATGCAGATATCACTAACTAGGTAATATCCGGGGGAATACTCCCCCCTCTGGCCATGTCTGGCCATAACTTATATATATATATATAGTGACATATCCACAAATTCCGTTATGTACCAAGAAATAAGAATCTGCAGCGTAGGCGATCCCACGCTGAACCAATGTAAACAATCCACATCCGGAGCAGGCAATGCGGCTTCTCAATAACATAAACAATTCTTTAAATGACTAAGTCCCGCTCTCTGATTGGCACTGTCACTCTCAAATTATTATGTACAATCAATATCCCAAGCGGGCAATCTCGCTCCCCAACTTATGTAAACAAAGGGCAGTAGAAGTAAAATTTTTGTCACAATAATTTAGTCCTAAGCTGAGACCATCTGACTAAAGACGCGAACCTAAATATTCGTTTATTAATTCAACTTGGCGTTGTCCTTAGTCAACACTTCACTGGCGCAGTCGGTAGGATACAAAAAGTATCCGAAAAAAAGAACCTCGAGTGAATAAAAAATTAAATTTTATAATTCAGTTCTCGAACAATAATTACGCAAAACATTTTAAAACCCTTCAACTTGGATTATAATTCCAATTCGGGTGTCCAACAAAAAGTGGAAGAATAAGAACAAAACAAAACAGAAACACAATAAGTCCAACGGCATCTAACAGTTAATAACAACAAATAAATTTTATGAAACAAATTTTATACACAAACACTTCAACTTTAAAAAGTGAGATCAAAAATTATAACAACAAATTTACTTTAACAATGGCATAACCAGTTATCGCCGCACCCCAAATCGTTGCACTAAGCGACAACAACCTCGCTGAAGCTCGTCGGCAGCTAAAAGTCATAATGCCATTTAAGGGTGATCCAGAAACTCTCTACACTTTCGCCAGCAGAGTGGACTGTGTAATTTCACTCTACCAAACTAATGATGTGCGACAACAGAGGATTCTTCTTGGAGCCATCGAAAGAAACTTGGACGGACACGTAACACGATTAGGCCTTCCGAACATTGAAGATTGACCTTGCCTTAGATCGAGGCTAGTTGCAGAACTTAAAACCCAAACACCGAACTACTAACTACTGGAGAACTTCAGGGAGACACCTTACAAGGGAAATATGAGAGCATTCTGCGAAGAAGCAGAGAGACGACGTCAAGTACTAATTTCGAAACTGCATCTAGAAGGTAACCAGCCAGATTTTCCTATTTATCTTCAGGCGATTAAAGTTTCCATTAAAATATTGATCAGAAATTTACCAATACAACTATTCACTATTTTGGCTCATCATGACATTGCAGATTTATGATCATTAATCACTATCGCACAAAATGAGGGAATATATGAAGAACATGTTAATTTTGAATTAAATAAAATTCCAGAAAATCGTAATAAAAACTCAAACCCTAATCAGAATTTTAAACCACTTAAATTCAATACAAATACCCAAACCCAATATCGACCAAGTTACCCACAATATTCTCAACCATTCCAACCTAATTTTAATCAATACACGCAATCATTTAGACCCACCTATACAAAACAGATACCTAACAACCAAACTATGTGACCAAATCATTTGCGGAACCAACCAATATATAAACACACAACCATTTACTCACAAAAAATATTTTCCACAATATTCAAATAAAATTCAAAATCCTCAAATAGCACATTTTAAAGGAAATACATACCCTCCACAACAAGAACCCTCCACATCTAAAAATACTAACTTCCCGCTTACTAAACGACTAAGACAGTGACAGTGAGACAGTGAGCAAATAAAAATGACTATTGACGAATTGAGCATTCAAGACGCGCACGAATACGAAAATATACAACCTAATTATTAACAGTATTATGACCAAAATCAATACCATGGTTGATTAATGAAGGGAAACAACAGGTACAATCCACCCAAAATAAAGATGAATAAAATCAAAATAACTGAGAGACAAATGAAAATTTTCGGTTAACAACCCCGGGCAACACCAATACATGGAAATAGCATACATAGGTTGCACATACAATTGCCTTATAGACACAGGATCCACAGTAAATATGATCAATAAAAATATATTTTGTCTTCCTATTCAAAATACTATATCAAAGTTTTGACATCAAATGGCCCAATTACATTGAAAACTTTAATTATGTTACCCAGCAATAGTACTTCAAATGGTTAAAATGAACCATTTTATGTACACAATTTTTCTAATAATTATGATATACTAATTGGCAGAAAATTGTTGAAAAATGCACAATCAATTATAAATTACAAAAATAGCACAGTTACCCTTTTTGATAAAACATATAAATTAATAACTTCAAAATCGGAAAAAAAAACAAAATTTTTATATTCAAAAGCCAATAGAACCAATTAAAAAATCCCCTCAGGAATCAATAAAAAAAATTGATTTTGGATTGTTTCGATTAGGTCACCTGAATCAGGAGGAAACTTCAAGGTTGAAAAGTTTATTAAATAAATTCAAAAATCTTCAATATGAATAAGGAGACAATCTAACATTTACAAATACCATTAAACAAGTACTAAATACAACACATAACTCCACAATTTATTCAAAACAGTACCCACTTGCTTAAGCGCACGAAATTGAAGTCGATAACCAAGTACAGGAAATGCTTAATTAGGGAAAGTAATTCACCATTCAATAGTCCCCCAAAGCCAGCACACCTTGATCAATTGTTAATAAAACCATTGTAACGTGTAAACACGATTTACTGTTTTATTTTAACGTAGCATCGTTGAAATTAATTTAAGAGCTGCGAAGGACGAAGGGACTTGTAACTGGAAACACGAGAATGCAGATATCACTAACTAGGTAATATCCGGGGGAATACTCCCCCCTCTGGCCATGTCTGGCCATAACTGGCGCCCGAACAGATTCCACTTTCTTTCGAAAGTGGGACCCAAGGACCACCCAAAAAAAAAAAAAAAATAAAAAGAAAACGAGAAAGAAAAAAGAAACAAATAAAGTGAAAAATATGTGAATAAATAAAAGCTAAAAAAAGAAAGCGTTGTGCGTGTTCGTGTAAAAAATATAATTGGA
This sequence comes from Drosophila eugracilis, assembly GCF_018153835.1. NCBI lineage: Eukaryota > Metazoa > Arthropoda > Insecta > Diptera > Drosophilidae > Drosophila > Drosophila eugracilis. The sequence goes on along the minus strand of NW_024572905.1, from coordinate 90,056 downwards.
ATTGAATCACATTTACCCGCTGCGGTGAGGATGCTGCCGTTTAGAGCTGGCATTCCCCACGGGCGCAAAAAATTTGTGAATAAACTTAGTACCTGCCGCGGCGATCTGTCCACGTACCCTGTGACGCGGCATATTCGCGGGCACAAAACACTAAGTAATATAAAACAAAAGAAGCAATAATCCACTGCGGCGATAAGTCCACACCATTGGGTAGCTTATTCGCGAGTGTAATAATTGCAATTTTAAAAAAAAATAAACACAGACAACCGCTGCGGCAATTAATTTACGAGCGGCAAAAATTATAAACCAATTTTGAAATAAAAAAAAGAAGAAGAAAATTTTTTCCAATTATAAAAAATGTGTCGTGTAAGTGGCAATCTGCTGGAAAAGCTAACGGATGTGGAATGCGTTCAGAAAAAGCTGCCCGGTGGATTGTGTGGCAACCGTACCTTAGTAGGCACAATGCCAAAACGGATAAATACGGACCACCGCGCCGATAAACAGAATTACACAGAAATACAAAAATAAAATACCAAAACAAAGAAAAAGAAAACACGAATTGTATTAAAAATCGCACAACGCTCAAACGAAAATTACAATTTTTTTTCCCAAACAAAAAGAAAATCACATACTAATTACAATCTAATTTCAGAATAATAATCCTGTAAGAAGAAAACAGAAGACTTCGAAAGACTAGAAACACTGAAAGATTACAACCACATAAACAAGAGAAAGGAGGAAAATACTGAGGGTAAGTGAAACGATTCTTTAAACACACGTCTGTTATTACTAATAAAAAAATACAAATAAAATAGAAATTAATTAACAAAAACGCGGAAAACTGTTGCTAAATTCCCTGCTTCGACCCAAAATTAAATAAAGAAAAAAACTATAAAAATGGAGGAAATGAAAGAAGTTTTAAACCGCCTTGATGCTACCATTTCGGCCTTAACCAGTCAGATGGTGAGCATGAAGGAAGAGGTTAGGAAAATAGGAAATAGGGTGAACGTTTTAGAAACTGACTTCGAGCGACGCAACCCGGTACCAGAGATACCGCTACCATTAATGCGTCCGCGTACGGAGTACGAACTCAAGGAGTCTTCAGCCGTACCGGATTGCGTAAGGGAGCTTGTGACTTTCGAGGGAGATTCCGAGAAATACAACTCTTGGATTAATCGGGCTCAATCCATCATTAACGATTTCGAGGTCGTACGGGAGAAACCCCTATATAGGTCAGTCCTTATTCAGATTAGGCAAAAAATTAGGGGCAACGCTGACATGGCACCCAATGCCTATAACGTGCGGGAAGACGATTGGGCAGAGGTCAAACGTGTATTGGCATTACACTTTGCCGATAAACGAGATGTTGGTACGCTTGAGTACGAACTAGCTCAAATGACCCAGGGAGGCCAAAAACTGGACGATTTCTACCTTAAAATCAATAATCATGTCTCGCTCATAATGAATAAAATTAAGAGCATGAATTATTGTACAGAGATAACCGATGCTTTTCTTGCCGGTCAAAGGGACAAAGCCCTTAATGCTTTTATAAGGGGAGTAAACGGCGACGCTTCTAGGCTACTGATAATCCGTAAGCCTGCGGACGTCCACGAGGCATACTCTATTTGCCTAGAGTTACAAAAAATGGAACCGAGGAACCCTGCACCAAGGGCGCCTTTTTTTAGACAGGCCTTTAGCCAAAGTCACCAGAACTATAGACCTATAGCACCAAGGTTTCCCCAGACGAATCAGTATAACAATAACCATTTAAATCATAGGGTACAGATTAATTCGGGACACAACTTTGCTCCCAGCGGAAGCCCGCAGAGTCCCCCAAGATTCCAGGGAGCTAGAGCAATCAAACATGAGTCAAATCATTCAGGCCAAAGTTACAGATCAAATTTTAACTCGCGTCAAGGAGAGTCCGGTGGCATCAAGCGAAACCCGAGCACTAATTCCAATTTAAACCCTTTCCGTAAAGCCCAAAGGCTTTACCATATCCAGTCCACTCCATCATCAGACCCCGTTCCCAACGAGTGTTATCAACAACATTCTGGTAATGAGGGGGAGGAGATGGAACACCCATCGCAAGGGGTAGAACATTGCTCTCCCTTAAAGGAGATACAGTGTATTGGCGATGGTGAACAAAATTTTATGACCGACGCCTCTCTAGTATACCATACATAGAGTATGGGACCAAAACAGGGGCCAAGCTACAATTTCTAATAGACACCGGCGCTAACAATAATTTTATAAGCCCCAAGAACTCCGCCGGCTCTATAGCACTACCCACACCGTTTGTCGTTCAGTCCGCAGGGGGTAATGTTAAAATAACGCATTGCATCACTGGACAATTTTTTAAGCCGATTGGGAACAATACCGTTCTCACCTTTTTTGTCCTTCCCGGACTAACATCATTTGACGGCATCATAGGAGACGACACCCTAAGAACTTTAAAAGCCCTGATCGACAGGAAAAATGACCTCCTAACAATATCACCGGATATCAAGATTCCCCTTCTTGCCAAAAAATCCCTAAATGTACACCTACTGTTAGACAAAAAGCACCCTGAGTCTGCAAAGGAAGCTTTAAACGCTCTTATTAGCGAATATTTCAAAATCTTCGAGCCACTCTCACAAGGAGAGGCCGTAGACACAAGCGTTAGGGCTGAGATTCGCACAAGCACCTCAGACCCTATATACACAAAGAGCTATCCCTACCCTACCAACATGAGAGGGGAAGTGGATAGACAGATAGAGGAACTCTTGCGGAATGGGATAATCAAACCATCTAAAAGTCCCTATAACTCCCCGGTCTGGGTAGTTCCAAAGAAACCCAAACCGAACGGAGAAAAACAATACCGCATGGTTATTGATTTCAAACGCTTAAACGCTGTCACGATTGCAGACACCTATCCCTATACCAGACATAAACTCCATTTTGGCAAGCCTAGGGAAAGCCAAATATTTCACTACTCTCGATTTAACCTCGGGATTCCATCAGATCTATATGTTGGAGTCTGATACCCCAAAAACAGCATTCTCTACAATGAATGGGAAGTACGAATTTCTTCGCCTTCCTTTTGGTCTAAAAAATGCCCCAGCGGTGTTTCAAAGAATGATCGATGATGTGTTACGGGAACATATCGGCAAAATTTGCTACGTGTACATAGACGACATAATAGTTTTCAGTGAGGACTATGAAAGCCACTGGCAAAACCTTCGCGCTGTCTTTAAGAACCTGGAGAAAGCCAGATTGCAGATCAACTTAGAAAAAACCAATTTCCTATCAACTCACGTTGAATTCTTAGGATATGTAGTAACTGCTGATGGTATCAAAGCAGACGAGAAAAAGGTAGAGGGTGTCACAAAAATGAAACCACCTACCAATGTAAAGGAATTAAAGAGTTTTCTCGGCATGACATCTTACTATAGGAAATTTATTAAGGATTATGCAAAGGTCGCGAAACCGCTAACTAATTTGACTCGAGGAGAGTTCGCTAGGATTAAGTCGTCACAGTCGAAAAAAGTTCCCATTGAACTCGACGAGGCCGCGATGAAGGCCTTCAATGATTTAAAATCTATCCTTTCATCCTCAGAGGTTTTGGCATTTCCAAATTTTTCTAAACCCTTTCACTTAACTACTGACGCGTCGAATTATGCTATCGGGGCAGTCCTTTCTCAAGTAGACGCTGGCAAAGATAGACCAATAGCGTATATCTCTCGGTCCTTGACTCAGACGGAAGAAAACTATGCCACCAATGAAAAGGAAATGCTCGCCATAGTGTGGGCCTTAGATAATCTCCGGTCTTATTTGTATGGTGCCGGATCCATCAAGATCTACACCGATCACCAACCTTTAACATTTGCCCTGGGCAACAGAAATTTTAACGCCAAGTTAAAACGTTGGAAGTCCCGTATTGAGGAATACAATTGCGAACTGATATACAAACCAGGGAAGTCGAACATAGTGGCCGACGCACTTTCAAGGGTTACAACGTACGTTAACCATCTGGGCTCTGGCACCGATACCGCCTCCGAATCAGATTCTATAGCAACAATTCATAGCGCTCTTCAAGACGCATCTCATTTAATCCCCCACGTTGAAACGCCGATTAACGCCTATCGAAATCAGTTGATTTTTCTTCCAGGCCTATCCGATTACTCATGTGAGCACCCACATGCCGGATACGTGCGCCACTCAATTCCAATTAACGACATTACCTCTTCTAAGCTTCTAGATTCACTAAAAAAATACTTAAAACCTACAGTAATCAATGGGATTAAAATTCCAGACGATTACCTACAACTCCTTCAAACCTGTTGCATTCAGAGTTTTAAATTGTTTAAAATCCGCATAACACAGCGTTTAGTTCAAGATATTTCGGACGAAGAGCAAATTTGCGAAGTCATCGAAAAAGAACATCGCAGAGCGCATAGAAACCCAAAAGAGGTCCGCATTCAGATCCTAGAAAAGTACTATTTCCCACGGATGGCCAACATTATTCGAACACAACTGTCAACCTGTGCCACTTGTAAATTGCACAAGTATGACAGGCACCCAAATAAACCACCACTACAGCCAACTCCTATCCCTAATTACCCATGTGAAATACTTCATATCGACGTTTTCACATTGGAGAAAAAAGTATATCTCAGTTGCATCGACAAATTCTCTAAATTCGCTAAACTTTTTCCCTTACAATCGAAATCAGCAATTCATCTTCGCGAAACACTATTGGATGCACTCCATTACTTCACGGCGCCCAGAATGATAGTTACTGATAACGAAAGAGGCCTTCTATGCCCAACTGTCCTGAACTACCTTCGAACTTTGGACATTGAGCTATACCATACCCCAACTCAGAAAAGCGAAGTAAACGGTCAGGTAGAAAGATTTCATTCCACCTTCATGGAAATATATCGATGCTTGAAAGGCGAATATCCCACCTTTAAGCCAAACGAGCTTATCTCAATTGTTGTAGACAGATACAATAACTCTGTCCACTCGGTGACAAATAAAAAACCCGTTGACATTTTTTTTCAACCGAACTTCCCGAATAAACTATCAGGGGCTATCTAATTTTAAACAGCAAACTCTTGAGGACATTCGAGGCCTCATTGAGCACAAACAAAACTTAACCAATAATGGGCGCAATAAAAATAGAGGCGACCCAATTTCCTATGAACAAGGTGACACCGTTTATGTCGCCAATAAACAGATTAAAACAAAAGAAAAGCAGCGATTCAAAGCGGAGGAGGTTGAAGATGACCGAAAGGTCACTATCAAAACAAGGTCGGGAAAAATCTTTCATAAATCCCATTTAAGAAATTAATTTTTTTTTCAACAGCATAGTTTATATTTTTCTCGACAGGGAACACTGGCAACAGCGTATCATAATTCCTCAAAACATTGAAATTCATCTATACAAAAGTGCGTACTGAGCGTTTCACTGACCCATAACCTCCTTTAAACACAAACAAACAATTAAACATTAGTAATAAGCAGGAAAACTCAATAATTCAATTCTTAGTTTAAGTTAAACAAAAACAAAAAAAACCTCTGATAACAGGGGAACAATTAATTAAAACGATATTTAACCACATCGAATAAAATTTTTTAGTAATAAGAACATACGAATAATACAGGAAAATACCAAGAACACGAACACAAACATTAGGCTTAAGACAAAGAAACTATTTTATTATAAGAATCTACATTTCATGTGCACGTAATCCCCTGCCGACGTTACAAGTGCGTCCACAATCTACGTGGCGACAACCCTCCACATTTTCAAATATGATGCACCGGTTGTCCCCTTACAACAAGGTACCGTCTGGAGGACCAACGGCGTTTTCAAACTGGCTCACGTCATCAACCTAGGCCACATGCAGCAACTCATCGACCAGGTGGCAAACGAGGCTATGGTGGTAACCGACCAACGTATCAACGCACTAGTTGACCACTATCTGCAACACGCTTCAGAAGGAATATCGCGCATGGTTGGCGCACCTACACGAAGACAACGCTCAATCGACTGGATAGGATCAGCCTGGAAATGGGTCGCGGGATCGCCGGACAAATCGGATTGGAATGCCATCTTGAAAGAGGAGGACAGCTTGGCAAGAAACAACAATCAGCAGATTCGCATCAATACTAGGTTGTTCGACACAACACACGAGTCGCTCCAGAAGTTGAACGACGTCATCGGGAGAGTCAACGCAATAGATGGGGACTTCCACGTGACGACGGCCGTTCTCCATAAAGCAATTATTATAGCGGACCAGGTCAATGAAATACTGAGGGCCTGCCAACTTGGAAAAACTGGAGTGGTCAACACGAATCTCCTGGACCACGACGAGGTCGACACAATACTAGCGGAGGTGGACAGCCTCCCTTATCAAAACGTTGTCGAGGCCGTCGAATTCTCTAAACCAACAATCCTGACAAACGGCACTGCTCTCTTGTACATCTTGGCTATGCCCAAGGTAGTGGATAGGAGGTACAGACTAATGAGGATCTACCCAACGATATCCGATGGGAAACAAGTTGTTCTGAAGTACAACACATTGGCGATGGACCGCCTGGAAACATATGCCCTCCTCGGAAAGTGTATATCCATCGGCAACACAACGGTCTGCCGAGAAAAGGACTTGTTGAAATTGGAGGAAGACGGTTGCATACCCAGACTGTTAAAAGGAGGTCAGGCCGAATGCGACTATCTGATGATCAACCAGGAAAAGGTGGACCTAATCGATGACGGCACACTCTTCCTAACCAACTTCAATGGAACGATATCCACACCAGCCAAGAAGTACAAATTGGAGGGATCGTATGTCATACAATTTGACAACGAAACAATCTCAATCGGCGACCGGAACTACAGCAGCTACTCTTCAACACACCTTATGGCAATGCCCGCCGTGCTAACCCAGGTAAAAACAACGGGTTACGAGCTCTCGCTAAAATATGTCCACGAATTCAGCATGGAGAACCTAAAGAAGTTATCTGTGATGTCAGATGAGATTTGGATATCCTTTTCAGTGGAGATAGTCATAGCCCTCTCCATTATGACAACGGTATTCATCGTTTGGAAGAAGATAACGTCGACCAAAGGAATCCCTAAACTTCGAGACCCGCCTGCAAACCTGGAAGCGCAGGATACTCTGGAACCCGCAACCAAAGCCTAATAATCTGTGGGACACAGATCTTGTGGTGGGGAGGAGTTAACACCGGCCAAACGCCCCCTTCCCTTCACCGCCTCTCGACCCGGATACCAGACACCGCGACTTCCCTCATCACCCCACTCAGCCAACCCGACGACCAGCAGAGACACACCAGCGGTAGTGCAAACACCAAACGTCAGCAGCGTCAGAGCGACAGCGCAGCGACAGAACGTCAACGGCAGAATTGCACCGGCAGAATTGCAACGGCAGTAGCGTGAGAATGGAAGAGCACTGACCGCCCGCTAGCTGCCTCAGCAATACCTGCCGCTACCCCTTCCCATCGCTGCGGCCAACCCAAAATGCAGAGCTAGCACCTGGAGGTTAGCAACTCGTTGGCCCAAATATCCAGAACCGCTGCTATCAGCAGCGCGACAATGGAAGAGCACTGACCGATCGCTAGCTGTCTCAGCCATAGGTTCCCCTACCCCTGCACACGGACGGAAATGCAACACCAGCACCTGGAGCATAGCAACACTTTGGCCCAAAACCCCCAAAACCGCTGCTGTCAGCATCGGACCGCTGCAACCGCTCTGCCAGCGTTATGCAGCCAACAAGCCAGCCAAAGTTATGTTTTAGATTTACTTCGATTTGTACCCCCAAAGCCAGCACACCTTGATCAATTGTTAATAAAACCATTGTAACGTGTAAACACGATTTACTGTTTTATTTTAACGTAGCATCGTTGAAATTAATTTGCGAGCTGCGAAGGACGAAGGGACTTGTAACTGGAAACACGAGAATGCAGATATCACTAACTAGGTAATATCCGGGGGAATACTCCCCCTCTGGCCATGTCTGGCCATAACTTATATATTTATTTTTATTTATTTATTTTTTTTTTTATTTATGAATTAAGGTTTTGGTGTGGTGGGTTTTAACCCCAACCAAATATAAAAAAACCAAATCCGGGGCGGGTTATTCGTTTTTTTAAAAAATTATATTTTTTTTTTAAAAATTTTTTTCTCCTTTTTTTTTTGTCCTTTTTTTTTTATTTTATTTTATAATATATTTCAAAAAGCCGGGCTCTCTCCTCCCCCCTTTAATTAAAAAAAAGGGGGGTGGAAAAATTTTTTTTTTTAAAATAATTTTTTTTTTAGTTTTAAACTTTTTATAAAAAAACGCAAACCTAAAAATTTTTTTTTTATTTATTTTTGTGTTGTTCTTTTTTAACACTTTTTTGGGGGGGGGTGGGGGGGATAAAAAAAGTATCCAAAAAGAACCTCGAGTGAATATATAAATTAAATTTTATAATTCAGTTCTCGAACAATAATTACGCAAAACATTTTAAAACCCTTCAACTTGGATTATAATTCCAATTCGGGTGTCCAACAAAAAGTGGAAGAATAAGAACAAAACAAAACAGAAACACAATAAGTCCAACGGCATCTAACAGTTAATAACAACAAATAAATTTTATGAAACAAATTTTATACACAAACACTTCAACTTTAAAAAGTGAGATCAAAAATTATAACAACAAATTTACTTTAACAATGGCATAACCAGTTATCGCCGCACCCCAAATCGTTGCACTAAGCGACAACAACCTCGCTGAAGCTCGTCGGCAGCTAAAAGTCATAATGCCATTTAAGGGTGATCCAGAAACTCTCTACACTTTCGCCAGCAGAGTGGACTGTGTAATTTCACTCTACCAAACTAATGATGTGCGACAACAGAGGATTCTTCTTGGAGCCATCGAAAGAAACTTGGACGGACACGTAACACGATTAGGCCTTCCGAACATTGAAGATTGACCTTGCCTTAGATCGAGGCTAGTTGCAGAACTTAAAACCCAAACACCGAACTACTAACTACTGGAGACACCTTACAAGGGAAATATGAGAGCATTCTGCGAAGAAGCAGAGAGACGACGTCAAGTACTAATTTCGAAACTGCATCTAGAAGGTAACCAGCCAGATTTTCCTATTTATCTTCAGGCGATTAAAGTTTCCATTAAAATATTGATCAGAAATTTACCAATACAACTATTCACTATTTTGGCTCATCATGACATTGCAGATTTATGATCATTAATCACTATCGCACAAAATGAGGGAATATATGAAGAACATGTTAATTTTGAATTAAATAAAATTCCAGAAAATCGTAATAAAAACTCAAACCCTAATCAGAATTTTAAACCACTTAAATTCAATACAAATACCCAAACCCAATATCGACCAAGTTACCCACAATATTCTCAACCATTCCAACCTAATTTTAATCAATACACGCAATCATTTAGACCCACCTATACAAAACAGATACCTAACAACCAAACTATGTGACCAAATCATTGCGGAACCAACCAATATATAAACACACAACCATTTACTCACAAAAAATATTTTCCACAATATTCAAATAAAATTCAAAATCCTCAAATAGCACATTTTAAAGGAAATACATACCCTCCACAACAAGAACCCTCCACATCTAAAAATACTAACTTCCCGCTTACTAAACGACTAAGACAGTGACAGTGAGACAGTGAGCAAATAAAAATGACTATTGACGAATTGAGCATTCAAGACGCGCACGAATACGAAAATATACAACCTAATTATTAACAGTATTATGACCAAAATCAATACCATGGTTGATTAATGAAGGGAAACAACAGGTACAATCCACCCAAAATAAAGATGAATAAAATCAAAATAACTGAGAGACAAATGAAAATTTTCGGTTAACAACCCCGGACAACACCAATACATGGAAATAGCATACATAGGTTGCACATACAATTGCCTTATAGACACAGGATCCACAGTAAATATGATCAATAAAAATATATTTTGTCTTCCTATTCAAAATACTATATCAAAGTTTTGACATCAAATGGCCCAATTACATTGAAAACTTTAATTATGTTACCCAGCAATAGTACTTCAAATGGTTAAAATGAACCATTTTATGTACACAATTTTTCTAATAATTATGATATACTAATTGGCAGAAAATTGTTGAAAAATGCACAATCAATTATAAATTACAAAAATAGCACAGTTACCCTTTTTGATAAAACATATAAATTAATAACTTCAAAATCGGAAAAAAAAACAAAATTTTTATATTCAAAAGCCAATAGAACCAATTAAAAAATCCCCTCAGGAATCAATAAAAAAAATTGATTTTGGATTGTTTCGATTAGGTCACCTGAATCAGGAGGAAACTTCAAGGTTGAAAAGTTTATTAAATAAATTCAAAAATCTTCAATATGAATAAGGAGACAATCTAACATTTACAAATACCATTAAACAAGTACTAAATACAACACATAACTCCACAATTTATTCAAAACAGTACCCACTTGCTTAAGCGCACGAAATTGAAGTCGATAACCAAGTACAGGAAATGCTTAATTAGGGAAAGTAATTCACCATTCAATAGTCCTACCTGGGTAGTACCCAAAAAAACTGATGCTTCTGGAAAATTTAAGTATAGAGTAGTAATTGATTATAGAAAGCTAAATGGAATAACTATTCCCGACAGATATCCAATACCAAACATGGACGAAATCCTTGGTAAACTAGGTAAATGCCAATATTTTACAACTATCGATTTAGCAAAGGCATTTCATCAAATAGAAATGGACTCAGAATCAATAGCTAAAACTGCATTTTCCACCAAAAGCGGTCATTACGAATACCTTCGAATGCCATTTGGACTTAGAAATGGACCTGCTACTTTTCAAAGGTGCATGAATAATATCCTTCGACGTTGCTCAATAAACACTGCTTAATGTATTTAGATGACATCATAATTTTTTCCACATCCCTTACCGAACATTTAAATTCATTACAGCTAGTTTTTTCCAAACTTGCAGAAGCAAATTTAAAGTTGCAGTTAGACAAATGTGAATTCTTAAAAAAGGAAGTTAGTTTTCTTGGTCATATCGTAACCCCCAATGGTATAAAACCAAACCCCCTTAAAGTTAAAGCCATAGTTTCATATCCAATTCCATAAAAGCAAAAGAGATCAGAGCTTTCCTTGGATTAACCGGTTATTATCGTAAATTTATCCCAAACTACGCAGACATAGCAAAACCAATGATCAAATGTTAAAAAAAGGAGCAAAAATAGATACACAAAATCTCGACTACATAACAGCATTAACAAAACTTAAAACTTTAATAATTAGAGAACCAATTCTCCAATTACCCGATTTCGAAAAAAAATTCACTTTAACCACAGATGCCAGTAATCTAGCCCTTGGAGCCGTACTTTCTCAAAATGGTCATCCTATATCCTTTATTAGCAGAACACTTAATAAATTGAATTACAGTGCTATTCAAAAGGAATTACTTGCCATTGTTTGGGCCACTAAAACTTTTCGACATTATTTACTAGGACGACATTTTCTCATTGCTAGTGACCATCAACCTCTTAGATGTCTGAATACCTTAAAAGAACCAAATGCCAAGTTACAAAGATGGAGATCCAAGGTAAACGAATGCCAATTTAAAATCGACTATATCAAAGGGAAAGAAAATTGAGTTGCCGATGCATTATCAAGAATTAAAATTGAAGAAAATCACAACAGTGAAGTTACTCAACATAGTGCAGAAGAAGATAATAGTAACCTTCATTCATTCATTTAACAGAAAACCCAATAAACTATTTCAAAAAACAAATAATTTTTATTAAATTCGATAACAATAAAGTAGAGCATTCAACAATATTCGGTAACTCCATTACCACAATCCAATATAATGTAATGACACTCGTCAAGGCCAAACAAATTTTACTTGATTATTTTATTCATAGAAACATTACCATTCATGTTGAAAGCGATGTCGATTTTGAAATCATTCAAAGAGCATACAGAGAAATTATGAATACCACTTATACTAAAGTAATTCGCAGCCTCCACTTATTAAAGAATGTTTGTTCATACGCCGAACTCAAAGAAATTATACTTCAATCACATGAAAATGACTAAATTATTCAAAGAAAATCACTTTTTTCCAAATAGCCAACTATTAATACAAAATATAATAAATGAATACAACATATGCAATTTGGCTAAAACAGAACACAGAAATACCAAAATGCCTTTTAAAATCACACCCAACCCTGAACATTGTCGAGAAAAATTTGTGGTAGATATTTATTTATCTGAGGGATAATATTACATCAGTTGCATTGACATTTATTCTAAATTCGATACACTTGAACATATTAAAACAAAGGATTGGATAGAATTCAGGAACGCGCTAATGCGCATTTTTTATCAGTTAAGTAAACCCAAATTAGTAAAGGCAGACAGAGACGAAGCTTTCACCAGCTTGACTCTAAAGCGATGGCCTGAAGCAGAAGGAATTGAATTACAACATAACACGGCAAAACCCGGTGTAATCATCGAAAGACAACATAAGACAATAAATGAAAAAATCCGAATAATCAACTCATTCGATGATGCAGAAGTAAAATTAAGCAAGATAGAGACAATTCTTTACACATACAACCATAAAATAAACATGACACCACTGGACAAACACCTGCTCAAATATTCTTATACGCTGGTCATCTAATATTAAACACTTAAAATTTTAACGAAAGGAAAAGAGATAAAATAAATGAAGATCGGCAGGAATTTAACATTGACACTAGTTACAGAAAAGGTCCACTTCAAAAGGGAAAATTAGAAAATCCATTTAAGGCGAATAAAAATGTAGAAAAAATCGAAATAGGGAAACACAATACTACAAAACACAATTATAGAAACAAAAGAAAACTAAAGCCGTTAAACTTTCACAGGAACCTTCTGTACAATGATGTTATTTCTATTATTCACCACGGGCCACACTCAACAAATTCAAATAACCAACACATATTTTGACCTTGGCTATTTACTCTTCTCAAGCCTTCCAATTCAAATACCGGTAGTAGATGAACATCACTGTGTAAGAATTAATTTAAATTAATTAAAAATTAATTAAAGTTTGTGAATGAAGGACTGGAGAAGCTTACTAACTACGAAAATAACCGCAATAGTGTTGACACACTTGTTTATGAACTCATGTAATTTATTGAATACATTGAAGACATCGAAATGGTCATGCTACTTTCACGTCTTGGACTTTTTAATCCAAAGTTACTCAATTACGACAAACTAGAACGCATTAACAACCAAAATATACTTTTAATCAAAACATCAACGTTTTGACTACTACAATAACGAATTACTACTTATTTCACATATCCACATATTAACCACAAAACCATTAACACCATTAAAATAATTCCTCATATTTTGAAGATGAGAATTAAATTTATAATCAAGACAATAAAGAAGTTAATAATGAATGCATTAAAAATATAATTAAGCATAAAAATCCAATTTGTAATTTTATACCAACTCTTTCAAAAGAAGTGATTCAATACGTTGAACCAAATATTATACTTACATGGAATCTACCTAAAACTACTATCAAACAATCAAACTGTCAAGAATTAAATGGCGAAATAAAAATAAATGGAAGTAAAATTATTAGAATAAAACAATGTAGAGTTAAAATTAGAAATGTTATTTTAAGCGAAAATTCGTTAGGTCCAGAATTTGATTTAACACCATTGTATTCACCGATTAATGTAACTAAGATAAATATAGTAGAACATAATGACGTTTTAAAACTAATTTCAGAAAATAATACCACACTTCACGTAATTATTATATTAGTAGTTATCGTTCTCATTATTTTTGTTGTCCTATCAAAATTGTTTAAATCCACTTACCTTTTTATATACGACATTTAGAAAACAAGCAAAAAATAATAAGTCCCGCTCTCTGAGTGGCACTCTCACTCTCAAATTATTATGTACAATCAATTCCCAAGCGGGCGATCTCTCAGTAGAAGTACGATTTTTGTCATCATCAAATCATCTGAATAAAGACGCGAACCTAAATATTCGTTTATTAATTCAACTTGGCTTTGTCCTTAGTCAACTGACGGGACATTAATTCGCCTCAAATAAATATCAACACTTCACTGGCGCAGTCAGTAGGATACAAGAAGTATCCGAAAATATATAATATAAATATATGTATATACATATGATACATACCTTGAAATATTTTTAATGAACATATAATGTCCATTTCCGCCATCTTCCAAAAACAGTATGTTAACGTGACATGGTTTCTCAATCTCCGATTGAAACAGCGGCCCAAAAATTTGTTTGGTATCTTCATTATACCCAAAGATGTTAATAGTCAAATTCATTTCTAGGCGCATTATTTTGATTTATGCCCACCCGCTATCTTTCTCTTGGAGTTCTTGTGTTTTTCCTACTATTTCCATAGTATGCTCAAGAAAAATAGAATCCAAATCCTTTACTCTGAAAACTTTTAATCTCAATTTCTTCCGTTTCATTCTTAAGGAGTATATATTCGGCAAATAACTCGAAATTTACTTTTACCGATATATAACTCTCTAATAATGTTCTGAGAGATGTGAGCAAAAACGATCCTGCTTCACTCATAAAGTTTTCAGGTATTTGGATGTCCGATCCATCGTTAACATACATGTAATGGAGAATCCTTCCTTTAAATCCTTCCGAAATTTTCTTCATGCGTCCATCGACGGGTTGAATTGCATTCTTCTTATGCATTTCCGTTTGTCCACTTGTTCTTAATAACAAACAATTGGCACGAATAACAAAACTCGAATTGATTATTCAGTTTGTTTTTGTTTTTTTTTTATTGTTTCTGCTTTGGTTTTGCTTTTCCTTTTGTTTTTTATTTTATTATTTGATTTTTCTTTTTTTATTTATTTTATGATACTTGATACACTTCACTACACTTTTAGTTGTTTGCTTCTTTTTAGAGTTTTCAAAATAACAATGTTGCCCGGAGAATGTCTTGGAAAGAACTAATTAAATTCTCCGGTTTTGTACAAAAAGTGGCCGTTTACAAATTTTAGAAGTCTGGGAGTAACAATTCTAGGTTTCAAAAGATAGCAGCTCAGATAGATTCCTAGATAGTTTGAGATGGTTCGAAACCAAATGGAATCTCAGTTTTTAAAATAAAGACCTTTGGTTAGAATATATGAGAAATAGTTTCTTCAAGATGCAGATTTTGCAAGAAAAGAAAAACCAATAGAGTGTGACTTTAAAAATAGATGACCTCTAGTTAGAAGAGAGTAGAAATAGTTTTTTTCAAGATAAAGATTGTTTGAGAAAATGTAACCAATAGACACCGAGTTTAAAAATGGACTTGGAATAAATTGAAATTAATGACTTTTCATTTGCAGGATTTAAGATATCTACAAGTCAGGGTAGAAAAGATGAAGAAAACTAAAAATTTTTTAGAGTAAATTCGGTAAGCAGGTGGTAAAGAGCATCATTTTTTTTTTTTTAAACTAAAAGTCTTGGATGTACATTATGTATTCGGATCAAATTAAATTGTTTCTTAATCAGTTGAATGGAGTTCTACTAAATTCTTACTATCTGCGACTTCTCTTTATAAATACAAAACTACTTGAGTGTGAAGAAGTTGAAATGATAACTTCTATTCATGGGGTACACCGAAAAACATGTATCAGGAGTAAGGATTCAGCTACGGAAGGAATCGACACTTGTGGATCATAAAAAATTTGAGTTCGAAAGGGCGGCAGCAAAAATTATGAATATATATTATAATCTAGAAAATAGAATGAGAAGAAAATAAAAAATACAAAAACGTATTTCAGACTATATAACTTTATTTCAGATAATTAAATATTGATTTCATTATATAAAGAAAACAAAATCACTGAAATAAAGAAAATAATTAAATAAACACATTTGTTGATAAAGTAAATATTTGTTTTATTTATTTCAGTTAATATGGGGCGTGAAAAATATAAGATTTTTTATATTTGAATTTTAAATATTTTTATTTTATTTTATTTTTATACAATTTTTTATTTAAATATCTAAGCTATTGGCAACATTTATTAAAAACTCATCGTCTTCATCTTTCATTAAATCTAGATATTTATTTTCTAAATCATCCACTTTTATGTCAAAGAGGTAGTCATCTTCAGGAAAAACAATTTCTTCCGGGTGGTATATATCAATCCTTTGAGCACATTGAAAGTGCTCATACAAAAACTCATTTCCAAGTACATCTATCGTATCTTCTCAAAGTGGAATATCTTCCCATTTGAGTGATTCCAACTCTTGTGGAATCGTTTGAGTAGATGACGAGTAGGGTGCAAATACTTCCCTCAGATTCCTGTCTATGGTATCTTCCTCGTCTAGAGCCATTACATAGTTTGGCTCCGAGTCTTTGATGACCACCACATCGGAGTCTTGGTCACCGATTTGAATGTCCATCAACAATTCCAAGCCTTAATTGAATCGACGAGTTCCACAGATATTACGCTCATGGTGATTTTGGTGCTGCTGACGAAATGATGCTGAACAATTTGACTGCTCTCCTTTTCATACTTAAAGGGCATACAGATGTGCTATACTCCCAGACCTCCCAACAATGCAATTTAGTTTTTCAACTATATTTAAAGTCAGATATCCCAAACTAAAATAAATGAAAATGAAATATGCGAGCGTTAAGAAACGACGACTGCAATGCAAACTATTTAGTCTGTGTCCCTTTGTTTAAAGTATTGAAATTTAAAATTTCTGAAATTTGAATAAACAACTTGAAACATTGACTCATTCTTGACTATGCACTTGACAATTTTATTATCGCCACAGTTTTCCGCGGTTTGTGGGCGTTAGAGTGGGTGTGGCCAGATGAAAAATCATGCTAAGTTACAGTATTCATTTCTTAAATATGTAATGTTAAGCGTAACTTTCTAGCTCTCATAGGTCGCAAGATTTTTGCAACTTTGTATCTCTTATAGTTCCTGAGATCTCAACGTTCATATGGATAGACGGACGGACAGACGGACATGGCTCAATCGACTTTATCAAGAATATATATACTTTATATAGGATCGTAAACGCTTCCTTATACCTGTTACATACTTTTGAACGAATCTAGTATATGCCTAATTTTTTGTGCAATTTTAAGTTGCAAAATGTTTAGAAAAAGGTGGCATAAATTAATGCCCTCCTCAAAACATTGGTGACCCTGGTCGTTAACGCGTGTGAAACTTAAGAAATTTTTAAATATCTTTTTAATAATTCCAAGCGCCTCTTACACAATTCGGTGTAAGAGTCAACAAACTCATTTCGCATCGTTTGTACGGTATTCGCTTATACCTGCAAAGCAGAGCTGCAGTCAGCATCGGCTGCTGTACATTTCAAAAAACTTATACACTACGCCGAGCGTTACATAATTTCGGTTGCTAAGCGGAGGTTTTTTCGTTTTTCAGTTCCGTTCTACCCGTGGCGCGTTAATTTGCGGTATTAAGTGCATTCTTGAGTGATGAACCGTTGGCCAAGTTCAATGAAAGGGAATTGCAGGTGCGGTTAGAGATAGTCGAGAGGATGAATTCTGACTTCGACTGCTCTCAACTTAATTAGATTTTCCACCGCATATTGTGACACAAAAGGGAGAATTCCGCTTTTTGAACAGCGAAAGGAGAAAGTCCATGGCAAATTCAACCGAATTGCATGGCATCAGTGCCGCCTTTAGAGGCCGGTGGTGGGAACAAACGAGGATTTGTCAAATGTGGAAACTTTCCAGCATCTTCGTTTTTGGAACCCACTGAGAGGAATTATGACAGGGCCTTAGAACTATTGATTTTAGGTTTAGATAATAAATTGTTAGATATCAAGGCTCACATTCAGTCATTATTCAAGCTACCAGGTGTGGAGAAGGGATCAGCAAGTGGTTTGAGGCAATTGTGCGACAAGGCAAATTCACACTTGCGCGCCCTCAGTACTATAGCAACTACGCAGGAAAATCTTTACGGTGTTTTGATCCATCTCATCTCTTCAAAGCTAGACCATCGGAACCAGGAGAGGTGACAGGAAGGGGGTGCCTGCAAAGGAGCTGCCGAATTGGGACAAATTTTCCACATTTTTGGATCTTTGGTGCCGCTTGATGGAGAATTTGGAATGCGCTATAGTAGACCATACATGTAGCGAACAGGTGGGAAATGTAGCTAGTAGAATTCATCACACCGCGCTTATTGCTAAGTCTTCGACATTGCCATTGCGTGTACTATGTGAGTGGGACCATTATTTGACGAAATGCCCAGAGCTTCTGGGATTGACTCCAACTCAGCGCTTCAACGAAGCAAAAAGGCTGCACCTTTGTTTAAATTGCCTACGGAAGGGACACAGCTTACGGCAATGCAGATCTCGATCTGTAGGAACTGCCACCAGAAGCATCATACTCTTCTGCATATGCAATCGAATCCCATTGCAACCCTTCCTCAGCATGGTCCTGAAATGCCGCCGATTACATCATCTTTTGTTTCTGTAGCCTTGCCCAAAGCACCTGTAGCTTAGTCGCCAAATAATGCCGTTTACGAGTTGCTTGCCACCGCAATAGTTTATGTCAAAAACCGCTCTGGCGTTTTCGTGCCTTGCTGGGCCTTACTCGACTCGGCCTCTCAAATAAACTTTGTCACCTCTCGTTCCGCAAATCAACTGCAACTTCAAATCCATCGCTCAACCATCTCCATATCAGGGATCGGCGAGTCCTCGCTAGCATCGAATGAGTCGGTCAACATTTTCACACAATCCGCTGATGCCAAGTACAGCACATCCCTTGTAGCTGCCGTTACTCGGTCAATCACCGATTATCCCCCACATTTCCACCCTAACCCATCTGAGTGGAAGATACCATAAAATCTCGATCTTGCCGACCCCCACTTCTACAAAAGTCAGCGCATTGACTTGCATATTGGAGCAAGTTTATTCTTCAAACTGGTTTGTATTGGGGAAATTCGTTTAGAAAACCATTTACCCACCCTACAGAAAACCAGGCATGGCTGCATCGTCTCGGGGTATCTAAAGGTAGAAGCCTCTACGCGCTCATCTTTAAATTCCTCAATTCAGGATCCCTGCACTCAGTCGGAGTCAAAGTCGATTTCTGATACATTAAAGAGAGTGTAGGTTTGCTGAAAAGTTTTTTTTGCGTGCCCCAAGTACAGAACCAGTGGCAAAAGTCGCCGCAATAAGTACAGAACCAATTGGGCTGCGGAGAAGTGAATACGTCAAGAATTCTTTTCGTACTGATTTTATTGAGCATGGATCCGGGTTTTTATAAATGACTTGGGGTTAAAAGGATATTTACTTAGGTTTAGTCTAGATACAAATGAACAACATAGATTATTAACAGATTACAGGAAAATATCCTAAATAAGCAATTACATCTACCAAATGGTGTGAGGACTCGTCCGTCGGCTGGATGCATATGGTTTATGACCCGTTTATCTCATTCAGATGTGCGCAGACCAAGTAGCTATCAGAAGCGAATGAATTTCTGCTAAGTCGAAATCGTACATACTCCCGGCCGTTGAACTATTTATCAAGGTCAATGTAGCTATCAGAAGCGTACGAATTTCTGCTAGGTCGAAATCGTACATACTTTCGGCCGTTGAACTAATGTTCAACAATCGTTAATGTTGATCCTGAAGGGCTGAACCGAAGAGCCGACTCTATTCACAGGTGTGGTCGGCATTTGATTCAGCTGAAGGGTATTTCTAGGTTTTCGCCATTTTTTCATAAAATGAATTACAACAAGAATTATTATTAAGATTAATGCAATATAATGCAATATGGAGGTTCCGTCTAAACACACAGCAGATAATTTTAGCGTGGATCTTGCTGTAAAAATCCAGTGATGTTTGACATGTGTCCTTAGCCAGACCAACGGTCTTTCTGTCTTTATTAATCTGCAAGAAGAATCAGTTTTATTATGAAACATCTGCATTTCACAGCTTGTTTCTGAAGAGAATATTGTTTGTTGTAGCATATAAAATCATCTTTTGCTCTCTCTTGACAAGCCTTCAAATCAATCTCTGACATTTCAAAGAATTCATCTCGATGACTTTTGATTGCTATATATGGGGTTTTAATTGCAAACATACTGATTCCATGTTCAGCCAGAAACGGAATTGGTGTCAATCTGTAGATATCCAAAATCTGAGTAGATACCAAAGGCAAATTTACCTTGATGATAAAATGCTTCCTTTATGATGGTTCCCTCAGCCCTCATCATCTGATATGCCATTAATATATTAATGGCTGGAAGCATTTCTCCGGGCTTTAAATGATTTCGTATCTGATTTAACTGATCCTTTAATTGCCTTGGTGACAACAACATTGGACCTATTGTGTTATGCCGAATATATGTTAAAACTGGAGGCTAATAGAGAGAGTTGAGTCGCAAGTGTTATGTACCATGAAAATTTATTAAATCTACTTTCACTACCAGTTGTTTCTGCGATATAACTCTCTATCATTTTTAAAGGCTTGCAATTCGAGATCTCATCCCTTTTAATGACATTAATTGTAGAGACAATCAATAATGTTTGATTTTTTAACAAAGTAAGAAAATGCTTCTCAAAAAAATGCTTAACCTTTGTAATCGTTTGCACCATTTTATCAGCGTAGGTTGAGTCTAATACGCCGAAGAGACTACTGGCAATATTTCTAACGATGTCCAACGGCGCTCTTGGCTGACGTGATCTTGTTATCAGCATGTTTTCAGCTTGAAGATCCTTCTGATGTGTTTAAAATGGTGATACATGCTTGGACATGCCTCAGTTTCTGGAAACTGCTTTCACAAGTGAACAATTTTTGTTGTGCCCATTGAAAAGGTAATCATATCCTTCCAGTAGGGTTGCAATTATAGAAGACAATTAAAGTCCAATCCGTTTTCGCAAGTTGACTCATTCCAATCCTTTCAAAGAATATTCCAGGTTTCGATGCAAATTGAGTAACGGTTATGGATTGTGCTGATACTAAGGGTAATAGAAGAAAGCATAACTATTAACGCCATTGTTATTGAAGGCATTGTTGATTTCTTCGGCCATTTCGCCTGCTTCTTATTAGCTGTATTCTCATCTTCCTCTACGACATCCTTTTCGGATGCTTATAAACAGGTTCCTCCTCTGAGAATAGCAGGGCGTTTTACTCGTTTTGACATCTACAACTCTGACAAAATTATCCTTGCCATGAATTGAATTGTCTTAATTATTCGTCCCAATGGCCATTGCGAAACTGGAGTTTTGTCTTCCTTTATCAACACTAATGCTCCTTCCTTTACGTTTGCCGAGAATCTTCTCCATTACTGACGATGCTGAAGTTGTTGCAGATAATCAGTTCACCATTGAGTCGAAAACGCATGCTTTAACTTGGAGACGGCTTGCCATCTCTGTCCCAATGATTGTGGTTGCTGAGATGGCTCAATATCTGTTTGTGCGGTTAATGGTTCTCCAATTAGAAAGTGACCAGGGGTAAGTGCCGTCACATCATTTGGATCGCTCAATATGGGAACCAATGGTCTTGAATTCATGATAGCTTCTATTTCCACTATCACAGTTTCTAATTCTTTATAAGTCAGATCCGCTATAGAAACATTCTTAAGCAATAAATGTTTTGCCGATTTTACCGCCGCTTCCCAAAGTCCTCCAAAATGAGGTGCTCTTGGTGGGATAAACTTAAATTTGACTTCTTTATTATTGCATGTCTCCACTATAGACCTCTTGGCCTTTTCTGAGAAGATAGCTTTTTTCAATTCTTAAAGCTTATTCCTTGCTCCAACAAAATTCGTAGCGTTATCGCAGTGTAAAGTCTGACATTTCCCCCGAAAACTTATAAATCGGCGAAGTGCTGCCAAGAATGCTTCTCCGGTTAAATCGCTGACAAATTCCAAATGCACTGCCTTGGTCGCAAACCAACAAAAGATTGCTATGTAGGCAAAGTGAATCTTAAATGGTCCACAATAGTCAACTCCAGAATTCAGAAACGGTCGAGCTTGTGTGACCCTTAAGGGTGATAACTGTCCCATTATTTGTTCCATTAACTTTGGTTTAGTTCTGGTTCATTTGAAACATTTTAAAATGACATTTCGAGCTAACTTTATTGCCCAATATCTTTGCCTTGACGTGGCTATTAGGGTTTGGGCTCCACAATGCATATTTTCCTTGTGATTTTTTTCAAATATTAATTTGACTATTGGATCATTATATAGCAATAGAACAGGATGTTTCGCATTGAATGAAAGCTCGGATGCTTCCAATCTGCCTCCAACTCGAATGAGATCATCCTGATCCAAGAAAGGCGTTAGGGCGCTGAGATTACTGCCTCGTCTGACTTTACGGGATTTTTTAATTCTTTGATTTCGGCGCTAAAATTATTGTGCTGAATTAAGCGGAGAACTATCTTTCGAGATTTTTACCATTGTCGTTGTGTCTGAAGATTCCCTTTTGAAACGCATGATGTGGGCTACTATTCTAAGTAATTTATCGAATGAATTCCCGTGATTTATACCATAAAGCCAATTTGGACTTTGCGTGGTTTCCCGAGGCATTGAACGGCGTTCTGATTTTGACGCAACAAATGGTAATGGCCATTTTTAGGATGGACCATGCAAAAACAGTGGACCATAGAACCAAAGACTGAAATAGGCGAACTTGGAACCACTTATGCTTCACATGACGCCATCCTCTTTGCAACGATGCTTCATGAATGGTGGTAATTCTAGTACCCACTAATTTGTCCTTTTTGTCTTTGGGATATTTATCCAGAAAAACACAATTTCGGTATCTGCCCAAAAATATGTTGTAGTTCCTTACAGCGACAATTGTTCCTTTATGGTCGCTGTTAATTGAGCACCTAAAAGTGCTGTCTTCAATTCTAGTCTCGGGAATGTGATTTACAGGGGCCAAACGCGACTTTGCACATAATAACTGTACACTTACTCGATTACCCTTGTGAATTGCGGCATACGCATTTTCTGTAGCGCCGACGAACGTATGTATTTCCTTTAATACCGGAATCTTTCCATGAAACACATGACGGGGAATTTTAATGTCATTTAACATTTTTAAATCTTCCCGCACCATTTTCTTAATTTAAATCCGTAACTTAATTGTATGTGATTAAGTTCCTTTTGAATTTGAAGGGCCTCTGGTATTGTATCAGCTCCGGTGATACAGTCGTCGACATAAAAATCATTTTTAGGAGCAGACGATCCTATAGGATATTTCTGCATATCCTTGCTTGCTAAATACTCAAAGCATTTCGTCGCCAGATATGGTGCCATAAATGACGTTTTTCAACCGATTAAACTTAAGCCTTTCTGCCGGATCATTTCTCCAGACGATCATTTTATATTGTTGTACATTTTTTCAATGTCAGCAGTGAATACATATTTATGCATATTTAAGCATCGAAGCAGTATTGACATTAAACCGTTTTGCACTGTAGGACCTTTGTACATTAAATCGTTCAAAGATTTCCGGGAAGATGTCACTGCAGAAGCGTCAAATACGACTCTTAATATTACTGTCTTGCTATCGGGTTAAAGAACACAATGATGCGGTATAAAGTAGTGGGACTTCGGGAGATGTATATGTATACTCCTTCATAAACTGTATGCATCCTTGTGTTATTGCCTGATGCTTTTGCAATCGTTTCTCCAATGATAGAAACCGTCTCGTGGTAATGTAACGACTCTCCCCCAGCGCTGAAGTATGCTCCAAAAAGGGTAGCCTAACAATCAGTCGAGAGTCCTGAGCCTGTTTCTCCATTAGTGAATAGCATTTTGACTCTGGTTGGAAATTATCCAATTCCCAGAATTTAGCGAATTGCTCATCAATCTTTTCTCCTTCGGTAGGTACTGCACATCATGATGATGTAGGTGCTCTCTCCAAAATTTTCCCGGCTACAATCCATCCAAGTTTGGTATTCTGTAGCTAGGGGAGTCCAATTTTTCCAGTCTTTCCAAATTGAGGGTCAGCCAACATTATATTTTTTGGTATTTTCCAAT
This sequence comes from Drosophila eugracilis, assembly GCF_018153835.1. Taxonomy (NCBI): domain Eukaryota; kingdom Metazoa; phylum Arthropoda; class Insecta; order Diptera; family Drosophilidae; genus Drosophila; species Drosophila eugracilis. The sequence continues at coordinate 65,925 of NW_024572905.1, read as the reverse complement.
TATCAGTTGAAATTGTATACGTTGGTTGATCAGCGACTATGTGAGGCAAAACTATTGCTTTAAGCCGTGAACTAAAATCGCCTTGTTTTGACTTTAGCTGAACGTTGATTCTTGCCTTGGAAGTCTAATATTTTCCGCCAATGCCATTTATTTTCAGCATCGAATTCGTGGTTTTCAGTGAGAGCATTTCAATTGCTCTTTCGGAAATGGCGTTAATTTAGGATCCGGAGTCAATCAGGTCTCTTTAGTATTCAGAGTGGATTGCTTTCCACTCTCAGATGCGGCCGTGATACTATCTGAGAGGTGCGGCTTTGTTTCCATATGCAACAATGTATTGTGCTTTTTTTGCATTTAAAGCAATCTCTCTTTGTGCATGTCTTTGACGGGTGATTTTGGCTTAGACATTTAACACATAATTTTTGTTTTTGAACCCAGCTAAGACGTTCTGCTGGGGTTTTCTTTAAGAAATCATTGCATTTATATACGAGGTGTGTTCAAAAAGTAAGGTGACTCTTCAAATTTCGCGAATCTCAAATTTTTCGATTATCGAAACCTTTTAGAAGTTATACGAGGTGTGTTCAAAAAGTAAGGTGACTTTTCAAATTTCAAATTTTTCAAATTTTTCGATTATCTTCAGTTTTGGGAACAAGAAAAAGTCACATGGGGCCAAATCCGGTGAATATGGTGGCTGAGGCATTATTGTGGTGTTGTTTTTGGCCAAAAAATCCAAATCCTTTGATCCATATTTTTCGATAGCAAAAAATCGCCGAGCTCGCAAAATAACTTGTAACTTTACGCCTCTCACAACCAAACAAAAGAGGATGTTCCATTGAAACTTGGTACAGATGTTAGGGAAGAGTGTACCAATATAACAAAACAAAAAAATCGATAATCGAAAAATTTGAAATTCGCGAAATTTGAAGAGTCACCTTACTTTTTGAACACACCTCGTATGCTGTATATATAATGTTATATCCAATAATTTTTTAATTAAGCTATTACTTAATACTCTTTTATTGTTGAAGCGTTCTTCAAGTGTTTTCCACGCAGTTGAATAATTTGCCTCCGTTAGTGATAAATGGCGAATTAGGCGCTCTGCCTCTCCATTATCGTTAGCCTTCAAGTACCAAATTTTTTGTATAGTAGGTAACGTTGATTCATGAATCATTTTTCTGAATATATATAATGAAACTTTTTCCATTTTAAGTAATCCCCATCAAATTTGGGTATGGCTACCTTTGGAACATGTAATGCATTTTGAACAGCACTTGGTGGAGAACTTTTTGTTGTCTCCTTTTTCACATACATTTCAGTTTGTACAGTACATTTGTACTGCATCTTCTGCTGCCATGTGGGGTCTCCAATTTGAACCTGCATCATCGATCATAGTTTGATCAACCAAAGGTCAATTTGGTAAAAATTTTAACCGCATATATCGGTCAAATATAATATCCATTTGATCCGACTTCACGACGTCAATTACAGTCTTCAACAATTGTTGCGGTTCCATGTCGGAGGTCACCTAATGTAAGATTTCTACCGAAATCGGGTTTGCTGAAAAGTTTTTATGGTTTATGACCCGTTTTTCACATGCAGATATGCGCGGACCAAGATATCTGCTACCTATTTATTTAGGTCAAAGTAGCTTTCAGAAGCGAACGAATTTTTGCTAAGTCGAAATCGTAAATAGTGTTTTAGAGATCGATTATAAAATATAATTAATATTTTAAAGGGGGATGCTGGCCAATATTCCGCTTCCTTTCAAAATGTCGTCATCGTCATCGTCATCGTCATCGTCATCGTCATCGTCATCGTCATCGTCATCGTCATCGTCATCGTCATCGTCATCGTCATCGTCATCGTCATCGTCATCGTCATCGTCATCGTCATCGTCATCGTCATCGTCATCGTCATCGTCATCGTCATCGTCATCGTCATCGTCATCGTCATCGTCATCGTCATCGTCATCGTCATCGTCATTGTCATCGTCGTCATCGTCATCGTCATCGTCATTGTCATTGTCATTGTCATCGTCATCGTCATCGTCATCGTCATCGTCATCGTCATCGTCATCGTCATCGTCATCGTCATCGTCATCGTCATCGTCATCGTCATCGTCATCGTCATCGTCATCGTCATCGTCATCGTCATCGTCATCGTCATCGTCATCGTCATCGTCATCGTCATCGTCATCGTCGTCATCGTCATCGTCATCGTCATCGTCATCGTCATCGTCATCGTCATCGTCATCGTCATCGTCATCGTCATCGTCATCGTCATCGTCATCGTCATCGTCATCGTCATCGTCATCGTCATCGTCATCGTCATCGTCATCGTCATCGTCATCGTCATCGTCATCGTCATCGTCATCGTCATCGTCATCGTCATCGTCATCGTCATCGTCATCGTCATCGTCATCGTCATCGTCATCGTCATCGTCATCGTCATCGTCATCGTCATCGTCATCGTCATCGTCATCGTCATCGTCATCGTCATCGTCATCGTCATCGTCATCGTCATCGTCATCGTCATCGTCATCGTCATCGTCATCGTCATCGTCATCGTCATCGTCATCGTCATCGTCATCGTCATCGTCATCGTCATCGTCATCGTCATCGTCATCGTCATCGTCATCGTCATCGTCATCGTCATCGTCATCGTCATCGTCATCGTCATCGTCATCGTCATCGTCATCGTCATCGTCATCGTCATCGTCATCGTCATCGTCATCGTCATCGTCATCGTCATCGTCATCGTCATCGTCATCGTCATCGTCATCGTCATCGTCATCGTCATCGTCATCGTCATCGTCATCGTCATCGTCATCGTCATCGTCATCGTCATCGTCATCGTCATCGTCATCGTCATCGTCATCGTCATCGTCATCGTCATCGTCATCGTCATCGTCATCGTCATCGTCATCGTCATCGTCATCGTCATCGTCATCGTCTTCGATAATACAGTTTGTTACAAATCTCTTCCGATAACCCGTAATGAGAAAGACTCGGAAGCAACAATAAGACGAACGTCGGCTCTCGTCGACCAGAAATAACGCTTTCTTATCCATAAGAGCGGACGAATTAACAGAACCATAAGCAACTGCTATACTGCAATCCAATACGGAGGGTGCACCCTCGCTCTCTGCCGGTTTATTTTATGCACGCGTCACATCACTAAAACAGGCGTGGAGTGCCCGATGCCCGTCCCCCGACCCCAACAGCATAACCAATGATCTCCTTATTACAACAACTACCATCAAAATTCCTTCGCTTAAAACGGTGAATTCGACACTAACGATGACAACAGCCACCACAACAATTACATAAATTGCAGTTTCTGTTTCGTCAGCTCTTATTGACAAGCTAGCCCCTACCCAACCCGGAAATATGTGCAAATAAAAAGAAAATTAAGCCCACAATAAGGTATAAAAACAAATGTATCAAAAGTTAACAATTATAGCTGGACTTAAAGAAAGGGGTTTTAATGTCAAACAGGCTAGGAATCTATTAAATAAAAACAAAGTTCCACAGCCAATGTTCAATGCAGAGTTGGAGCCTGAAAGTATGCACTTGAAAAACAATGAAGTTCACCCAATCTATTGCACCAAAGAATCACCGATGAGGAACCCCATAAGTGGAATGGGCCTGTCAGGAATTCGGCCACAAGAAAACTTTCTGCACACTACGCGCAGTCTGCGTTGCCTGCGGGGACGCACATTCAACTGAAGCCTGCCCTATAAACAAGGAGAACCACTCTGCCAAAAAATGTTTATTGTGGGGGAAACCCCACTGCAAGTTACACAGTGTTCTATCTATAAAGAGTAGATAAGTTGACTAGGCCAACATATAACTGCAACTCAAAATCCTGGAAAATAAAACAATTTCCCAAATATACCATCGACCACGAACCCCGGAGTTTCTTTTGCACAGGCGTTAAAATATAACAACGGGATCTACGCCTCAGCATCTAAGCTGACAGCTCAGTACTGATTCAGTGCGGCACACAACATTGAACCAGAGGCCAGAAACTACTGGCCAACACATTACTGCAAAAACACACAATTGCCTAACGGCCTAGAAGCAATGCTGGTAACTATAGCCAATGCAATTGTAGCAATAAAGCAAATGTTACACGAACTTACGCGCTCCCAAAATCTCCTTTTGGAGCTATTAATCCAACAAAAACCTGCTTAGATGGTTTCCTTTAAAATATGTTTCTGGAATGCGAATGGCATCTCACAGCACAAATACGAGCTCGCGCAGTTCCTAGATCAGTAAGACATTGAAGCCAGCTTATATCAGAGACACACCTAATAAACAAAAATTATTTTCAACTAAATGGATATACATTTTATAAAACAAACCATATTGATGGCAGGAATACTGGAATACTGATCAAGAAACGCATCTGGCATCATTTGCAACAGCCTGTATACAAGCTACATCAATACACATCGATACCAGGAGCGGTACCTTAAACCTCTCAGCTGTATACTGCCCACCACGCTTTTCCATTTTCGAAGATGAATTTGTACTGTTCTTCGACCAATTAGGTTACCGTTTTCTAGCGGTTGGTGATTACAACGCAAAACACACCTACTAGTGCTCTCGACTCACAAACCCCAAAGGAAGACAGCTGTACAACGCTATAATTACACCAAGAAACAAGCTTGGTCTTATCTCTCCTGGCAAGCCTACATATTGGTCAACAGATCATAACAAGAAGCCTGACTTGTTCGATTTTCCCGTCACAAGAAGAGTGGCTAGAGAGCGCGTCCACGTGGAACTCTTAACAGCTCATCGGATCACTCGCCTATTTTACTTCATCTCTACGGGTTAAATACAGAAAGTATGTAAGTACCCATATTGATGGCTTCAGAAACATGTACCAAAAAGAAGAGATTGACAGTTCAGTTAAAAAGCACGTGTCTGCTATGTCACTAGCTGCACAACCCTCCACACCTATTATACCGGCTTGTAATCCTGATAACAACTGGCGGGCTTCTGCGCATATTAACGAACTGCACCGCAATAAGAGAAGGCTTCGGAGAGGATGGCAACCCCATAGATCGCCTGCTGCAAAGGAAACGCTTAAAACAACTATCTATCTTTTACGCAAAGGCTTAGAAGATGTACATAATCGATCTCAATTATCCTATTTGCAGCGTCTTTCCCCAAACAGACGATATCCACTGTGGAAGGCGTGTCCACCAATCGCAAGTGAGTCGCCACTACACATACAAACAGGAGAATGGGCTCACAGCAATGAAGAGGGCAAATGTTTTCGCTACACATCTAGAAAACGTTTTCAAACCACTCCCATCAATGCATAGCTTTGTGCTCCCAACTAACATCTTTCCATATAAGGATCAAGAATAAAGCGCCAGGACACGATGTAATCTCCACTAAAATGATTATAGAATTGCCGAACTATATTCAACACCTGCAACAATGGAAAAAGTGTGTCATCACATTTTAATAATAATTTTTAGTTATAAAAAGTTGTACGTGAAACTATGCATGGCCATACTAAGTACAATTTATGAAATAAATATTTTTTATCTATCTTTATGAACTGTTTGTTTCATACATGAATTATTTGTTATTACTATGTTATCTCTATCTCTTATTTCCGTTACTTTATACATAGCTGTGTATTTAGGATCTAACTTATGACCTGTCTGAATTTTTAGTAAAACTTGATCACCTACTGATATATCTATATCTCTTACTTTCTGATCATATAGTAGTTTATTTCTATTCTTATTTGCTTCTAACATAACTCTAGCTCTTTTATAAGCTGCCTCTAATCTATATTTACTCTCCTTAGCATAGTCATCTATATTATATATTGTTTCTACGCTATCTATGCTATTAAAGTGTTTCGGTAAATTACTTGTTTTACCAAATACTAGCTCATATGGACAACAATAGGAAACGCTATAGTCGAGTGCCGCGACTATAAGATACCCGTTACAGTTTTACAAAATTTTAAAATATTTTTTTGCTAGTGGAAATTCACAAGGCGCCACCTATTGTCAGAGGAAGTATGTTGAGTATGCTTATAGTGACGTCACTTCCCATGTGAGGCCTTATAACATTAATTTCTTCATAAATAGCGAAATAATGTTCCGATTTGAAAAACCTTTGGTAAATCGATAGATATTAACAGAAATAAGTTATAGAAGGTCAAACAAAGGCATTCATAATAATATTATAGACGCCACAGTATTCCGCGGTTTGTAGGCGTTAGAGTGAGCGTGGCCGAATGCAACTTCGTGGCAAGTTGCAGAGGCATTTACTAAATATGTGTTTCTAAGCAAAATTGTGTAGCTCTTATAGTTTTTGAGATTTTTGCATTTCTGGTTTTTCGGGTTTTGTGGGCGTTAGAGTGGGCGTGGCTTGATCGAAAAAAAACAATTCGCATTGGGAGCATCATAGAAACCTACATGCTTAATCCGAACTTTCTATTACGAATAGTTACCGAGATATCAGCTTTTCTAGAAAATCCGAAAACCGTCTTTTGAGCCTTGTGGGCGTATGGGTGGGTGAGGCCGGATAGTAGTACTACTATAAGATGCGCTGTCATCTAAAGATTATACTTTCTGAATTTCAACTTTCTAACTGCAATAGTTCCTGAGATTTTAGCAATTTTAGTTTTTTGCGATTTGTGGGCGTTAGAGTGGGCGTGGCAGGATGCTGTAATAAACTTGCGCTGTCCCGGGACCTCAAGAATCTTCATGCTTAATCTCAACTTTAGATCTGCTATAGTTCCTGAGATCTCAGCGTTCATACGGACGGACGGACGGACGGACGGACGGACAGACGGACATGATCAAGAATATATATACTTTATAGGATCGCAAAAGCTTCCTTCTATCTGTTACATACTTTTCAACGAATCTAGTATACCCTTTTACTCTACGAGTAACGGGTATAATAAGTATGTGCCATAGAGGGGGTCGTGTTGAAACAAAAGACAAAATATTGAAGCCATACATCCCAATCAGTTTTATCAACCGATATGTAAGATCGTATATACTCATTAAAATTTCTTTACTTCTTTCTATTGTTCCAACTGTCTGGTGGTGGTGTGCTGTAGATGTTATGTTTTCAAATTCAAATATTTGCACAAGTCATTTATAATTGAATTTTTGTATTCTGTTCCCATGTCCGTAATGAACGTCTTTATTGGACCGTACTTCAGAATAAATGTTTCGGAAATTGCTTTAGCGACGGTATTTGCGTTTTTATTTGCAACTGGTAAGGCAACTAGATATTTTGTTTAATCACATACTAACGTGACTACATATTCATTGCCCTTTTCTGATTTTGGTAGTGGACCAACAGTGTCCACTATTACTCTGCGGAAAGCGTTTATTGTTGTATCGGTTATTGTTAAAGGAGTCTTTGTATGCGATGTAATTCTTGACTTCTGACTTTTATGACATTTTCTTACGTACTCAGTTATATCTTTGGACATACCTTTCCAGTAATAGTGTCTTCTTACTTTGGCCAAAGTTTTTGACATGCCAGTGTGACCTCCTTGAATTGGATCATCATGAAATTTAGACAGAATAGCTTCTTTGTCTTTTAGACTTTTTATTTGGGTCACCGGGATGAGACGCGCTACTCTTAAAGTTTTCAATATATTATTGCCCATTAATTTGAAATTATCTATTGAAGTATATTCAAAGATATTTTCCCACGGTGCCAATTTGAGTTGGCTGATTTTATTTATACCGGCTTGCAGTTCAAGCCTTTGGAAAAATGGACCTAAGTCTAGGATTCCATTGGTATATAAATCGCTAACATCATATCTTGCAGTAATTTTCTTGCCATGTTTAAATTGTTTATGACGTCGTATACGTTGGGCTTAGAAGCTTTTTCAATAGTTTGCTTAGGCAATTCTATTTCTTTATTTTCCGCGCGGATTTTCTGTCTACTTTGATATCTTGTAATGACTTTATTGATATTTCCAGTTATATTTTGTAGACCTTTGATGGTTATTCTTGATAACGCATGAGCTACATAGTTGTCTTTTCCCTTCAGATATTCCACAGTGAAATTATATTCTTCCAGCTCAAGTCGCATGCGCGTAGGCTTAGAGCTTGGATTAATCATTGAAAACAGGTAAGTTAAAGGTCTATGATCAGTCATGACAGTGAAATGTCTACCATAAACATAGGGTCTGACATAAGTTATTGCCCAATGAATTACTGTCAATTGAATTGCTGTCAATTCTTGTTCTGTTGTACTTTTATTACTTTCGCCCTTAGTAAACGATCTTGATGCATAAGCAACTGGAAGTTGATGTCTATCATGATTTTGAGTTAAAACCGCTCCACATGCTTGCTTACTTGCATTCGTTATTATGCAAAACTCTTTGCTGAAATCTGAGTATTGTAATAAATTCGGATTTATTAATGCCGATTTAAGATGTTCGAAGGCATTCTGGCAATCGGTTGTCCATTCGAATTTAACATCTTTTTTACAAAATCTTGTTATGTGACGAGAATATTCGGCAAAATTTTTTGTGAAACGTCTATAATAATTGCAAAATGCAACGAATCTTCTAGCGCTGTCCGCATCATGACGGACTGGGTAATTCTTGATGACGTCGTATTTTTTGTCATCTGGCAAGATTCCTTTATCAGTGCATTTATGTCCCAGAAAAGTGACTTCATGCATGAAAAATGAGCATTTTTCAGGACGTAACTTAAGGTTGTATTCCCTATATTTCTCAAAAACATCAGTTAAGTTTTTAAGCATATGTTTTTCGGAACAACCTATAACTATTCAGTCATCCATATAAAGGAATGCTTGTGAAGGTTCTAATCCAAAGAATGCAATAGTCATCATCGTCTGAAATGAATTAGGCGATATTTTTAAGCCGAAAGGTAATCGTGTGAAACGATACGAGCCATTGCTCGTTGAAAATGACGTTATAACTCGTGAACTTTTTCCAAGTTCAATTTGATGAAAGCCAGACCTTAAGTCCAGACATGAGAAATATTTCGCTCTTCCTAGTTAATCCAAAATATCATCAATTCTAGGTAGCGGGAATTTATCCGACAACAGTTTTTTATTAATCTGACGATATTCAATTACTAATCGACATTTTTTCGTATCAGATCAGGGGAGTGATTTCTTCGAAACTAATAACAGTGGGCTATTATAGTCTGATAAAGACTGTTTTACTATTTTATTGTCTATTAGTTTTTTTACGTGTATGTTAATTGCTGGTAGAATTATGGAATTATTACCAGAACTGTATGTTATAGGAACATAAATTGGAAAAATTAAATTATTTGGTCTTAGGATAAACCAATAAACCAATAAACCAATTCTCACAGAATTGTTTGTATTATTGTTATTGTGGCCTCGATTTGAGTTGCCACGGCCTCTTGAGTTTCCTCTATATTGGCCTCGTCCATTACTGTTATAGTTGGAACTGTTGTAGTTGTTGTAATTATTATTACGACTACGATAGTTTCCTCTGAAGTTTCCACGTCCGCGGTTTCCACCACGCTGTGTATAATTTTTAAAATAAAGGACAGTATTAGGTTGTCCAGTTGCTTCGTTACATAGATTGTTGTTTATTGTATTTAATTAATATTCGTACGAAATGTAAGGCAATTAAAACTATATCTATAATTTTTGTAAAGAAGACAATTGAGGGACCCGTTTGCACCTGGCAGTGATGCACTGCATTGATATTGATTGAAATTGAACAGTTTTTCTAAGTGTGATTACAGATGCGAATAGTAAATTGCCCTAGAGCGGTAATTATATATTAGGTGTATATCGGTACTTAGCTACGATTAGTCAAGTCAAGTATAGGCTTACTGGCTAAGACTTATGAAATAGGCTCAGTTTCAGTTACAATTCTGCTCTGATTTTATGTCTGCAACACCATTTGACATAAGAAACTCGTTAACATTTAATGATACAGGCTACTGTTCCGATTTGTAGTACCTCCAGTTGTCTTCCACCTTCGGCATTCAACAGTGTATTATAAGTAACCTAGTGTAAAAGTCGACCTTTTTTAGTCTCTGAGACATCACTATCACTCTCCTTAGGTGCTTTCTTCTCGCAGAACTCGATCAGATACGAACAGACGCCGGAGAGTGCTATAAATATGCCAGCATAGTAGAAGGTGTCGTCCCATCTGCCCGTATGCTCGTATATAACGCCGGCAATGGGGGGTCCTGCGATCATGCTCACTCCCTGCACCAGCAGCACCAGACCGTAGGCACACGTGAAATCGTCCAGGTCAACAATACTGACCAGGATGCTGGGCGTAAAAGAAAATGAGCTGGCAAACGTGAATCCGAAAATGACACACATGGCCATCAGGCCAATGTAGTTAGTCATTAGCAAAGGCATAAAGAACACCGAAGCTCCGCACACCAACATGCACAGCGAATAGCATATGTTGATGTTCATCCAGGACAGATCGCCCAGATAGCCCAGTCCTATCATGCCCACAGTTTGGGCAATGCCGACATCCGATATCAACTCGGCACTCACGCTCACATCGTAATCATATTGCTTCATGTAGTCGGGTAGGTAAAGATAAGGTATAATGAACCGGTTATGCTGTCCAAACGGGTACGACGTGTGGCCAACTCGCTGTTTACCGATTGTGCAACTGTTGACGAACTTGGATATGGCATCATTCAGTGTATTGAAGGTGCCAGCCTGCATGATGAGTTTTACCTTAAAAATTGCGCAGTTCTTAGTCATTGCCTTGACGGCATGCTGAGTGGGATAATTCCTTGCCAATTCTAGTGATAGTCCGTCTGATATGTATGCTCCTTATAAGGCTTTCGTCATCTGCTCAACCTCTTGTGTGTATTGGTTTGCAGTTTTGTTGCGTAGCTGTAGGTTCATCAGTTTTGCTGACAATACTTCTACAGTTTCTCCCTTGACGTTGCCTTTTAGTCTGGAAATCACCTCAGAAATCGTTGTTTCGTTTCCTATTAGATTTCTAGCGGCACCCTTTAGTTTTGTTTTTATTATGGAGACTGCGAGTTGTTCGCGCTCGCCCTTTATTGACTCTATTATTTCTAACGCATCCATAAAACTTGTTAGATTTTCCGCTTTACCATCGAAAACTGTTATCACCTTGGATGCTGTATTTATGAAATCAATATTGGATTGTGCCATTGTGATAAGGTTGCTTGTCTCGCTAGGAGTATCCGAATCTGTGTAACTATCTCGATCTGTGTATACCGCTGGAATAGTAAGATTATTTAAATCTTCCTCTTCTATTTTGGGGTTTACCTCTTCTAATTTTAATTCGTTTGTTTCAGCTGATTCTGCGTCAGGTGCAGTGTCTACTGATATGGGAGTGTTTAGAGCATTCGGTATTACTATTTCTAAACCGAATTTTTGTTTAACCGATATTAGATTAGATCGTAGTCGCATCAGAAGTTTAGATACCTGAGACAAATGATATCAATTCAATCTCTCCCTGTGACCATGTATTAGTATTCGCGCTTCGTTAAAGTTCTCTACTAATATCTCAACATGTTTTCTAACTGTATTCTTTTGGATTGGTCTATTCTGGGTTAGTGACTTATACGATTTGTCAAAATTTGCTTTGATATTATTTATTTCTTTATACAATTCATTCCAATCCATTATATCATGGGCATTGTACTTAGTTTAGGCATTTTTTTAAAATTATTTTTGTATACAATTATTTTTATTTTTATTTTTTTTTATTACATATATGTTGTATATTTAAACAATGTTGCTTATATTTTATCCAGGTCATTAGTCCGACTCTTATATCTTTTCTTTAAACATCTATTATGCAGCTTATATATTTTATAAAATAAATTTGCGAACATTATGACAACAATGATTATTAAAAGTACATGTACAAAATATAAATCAATATTTTCGATTCTACTTTGTTTATGACATTGGCAGTGGAATCCACAGTTTTTATATTAAAAGTCATTTTTGTAGGTGGTACATATACCTTTATGTTATAATTTGGAATATAATTATTATTGTTTTCTTTTGAGGATTTGCTTATTATGCAACCTCTCATCTATCTTTACAGGTTTTTGCACTATGTTTTGCATAGCTTCACGACCTACACGACTAATTGGGCAGAGATGGTTCCACTCAATTTTACAATTTATATTATGTTATATCGCAGTGCAATCAAAAAAATTAGGCAACGCAGTGCATGGGTTAATCCTGCGTCCTCTGCTGCGATGTTTCTTATGATGCTCCTACCGGTCCGAGTCAGCTGGTCGTCGCCGGCTTGGCTATGCTGGCGCTCCCTCGAAGGCGCAGGGGCGATCGTGCCTCCCACGCTTTGTATCTGCTGTTGTTGTCCTGGGCCTATGGGCTCAGGCGGTGCCGGTGCTGCAACTTCTCCCACGGAGGAGTAAGGGGCGGATGGCCTCTCACACTAGTTGTTTTTCCCTGTGTATGTGTATTTACAGTGCAAACTGCTTAGTGGCCCGGGCAGTCGGCGGGGCAGCGGTCCTTCCTCCTCGGTATTTCCTTAGGTGATGGAGGTTTAGTATTTTTTTGGTTTATTAATTTTGTAACTGGGTGAGTTTTGATTGGTATCTTGGGCTTTTTTATACTTGGCTTTAGAAAGTCATGGAGGGGGTGGTATGTTTGTACATTAATAGCCACTTCAAGTGCGCTATTCTTTTTTGTATTTTGTTTTTTATACCAGCCCGACCCATCACACTCTCCTCACTCAGATTTAATTGTAATATATATATTCCGTTGTTATATCCAGATCCAGATCCAAGTCCAGGTCCTTTGGGCCAATGTCACGGTCGCCATGAAATGTTTAAATGGTAGGATCGCCATGAATAATAAAACAAACTTGCTGTACTTGGTTTATTCTTTATTTCAGGGAGCAGCAGTGGTGCTGCTCCAAGGCTTGAATTGATTGTGTCTTTACATTATTTTTTTAAGTCTAATTAAGGCTAAGTCTCGTTGCTGCGCTGCTTGCATGCGTCGGTAGAGAGACGGCCATCTATGTACTTATGTTTATAAACATATGCCCTCATATGTGAGTAACGCGAGGGGTATGCACATGCGGTCCGTTCATGCAATTATGCCGACGCTAGCACTTCCTGCGAGTGGCCTAAGCCATAGCGATCGGTTCATATTTCGGCCACTTGGGGTTTATGACCGGGACCATGAATTATGTTAACACTGCAACAAAGTGTTACAGTGCGTACCCTTCAAGAACTCGGTACAGTGGGTATTCAACATTATTGCATACTACAACGGCTTAATTTATAAAATTAAAACCTTGCTTTCACGGAACACCCATAAAATACTGGAGTCATATCGGGCGCATAGGAGTTTCGCAGTACGATGTGAAAGACTTCCTCTCCGAATACCATCAAAATGAAGCAGGAGTACCTCAAGGTAGCGTGCTTGGACCAACACTATATATAATTTACACAGTAGAGCTTCCGATAACCAGTCTCATAACAACGTCAAAATTTACTGATGATACTGCCATTCTAAGTCGATCAAAGTGTCCCATAAGAGCAACGCAACAGTTATCAGCTCATATTGAGCTTTTAGAGAAATGGTTAGCAGATTGGCGCATAAAGGTTATCGAGCAAAATAGCAAACACGTCACATTTACCCTAAACAGACAACTATCTCAACCATCCACTATCTCTAAACAATATTCATATACTCAACCAACTTGTATAGTTTTGTACCCTTGTATTTGGCCAACAAAGGGTCATTGTAAGAGGGGTTTCCAGGCAATGCAAACACTAACATATAAATCACAAAATTCAAAGCCTTCCAGAAATGACTTACCATTGACTGTTGGATCTGGAACTGATCCGCGAAGGACTTAGACTGTGGGCGAAACTCCGGAGGAGCATGCATCGAGTCCCCAATGAAGAAATGAGCCGGCGTAAGCACCTCTAGGTCGTCTGCGTCTGCTGTAAGAGGGGAAAGCGGCCGCGAGTTGAGGCATGCTTCTATGCTTACAAGCACCGTATCCAACTCCTCATAGGTGAGCCGTCGATTCACAATGAGCCTCTTCAGGCGATGTTTCACCGACTTCACGTTAGCCTTCCACAGCCCGCCGAAATTGGGCGACTGAGGGGGATTGAAGTGCCACGTTGTCAGTTGTGATGCCAGCTTGGGGGCTTTAAGCTGATCGTAATCTTCTCGAACCTTACCGTAGAACTCCTTTATTAGATTGTCCGCCCCTACTAAATTGGTCCCGTTGTCACTGTAGAGGTGCTGCACCATCCCTCTCCACCCGGTGTCTAGCGCCAGTAAAAAATGTTCCGTGGTTCTTCAAACTGCCTGCCTTCCTGTCACAATCCAGAACCACTGGTGTGTATGCGCTAACGTCAGCTGCGCACCTCCGCGCAGAGTCAAAACATGCGAGTGCCGTATTACCAGCTCAGTGAAATGATGGGAGCTTGGGAGTATTATCGAATTTCGGGGGTCATATGGCAAGTTAGAATGGCGTAGTCGCCCCTCCCTCGCAGGATGCCTTCCGACAATATCGGCGACAAGCTCAAAAGCTTACTTCGCACAGGTAGTCGTTTGTTTACTATCTCTTATCGCAGCCAAATCCACTGGGAACGATTCCCGCTGGACGATGCCCAATATAGACAGTAGAGCAAAGTCGAGCTCTTCAATGGTTAAGGCCCGATGCGCCTCTCCTCTTTGCCGACAGCATTGTGCCTGAACCGCAACTCATTGGCCGTGAATTGTGCAGCCCGGCTGAAAGTAGAAAATCTGCCAACGAACTACGGAATGGGCACTGCATGGTGAACGCGTACTTTGGCAGCCTTTGGCTCGCTTGTGTCAACCTGCTCGGACTTCATCGATGGCCACCACAAGCCACAGCCCTTCAATTCACCCGGAGTCAGTCCCCTTTTCGCACAGTCCGCTGGATTCTCAGCCATGCCCTCATGCCTCTATTGCGAGGGCAATGATCCAGAATGAACGCGACCCTGTTGACCACGAACATCTTCCACCTAGTGATGTCTCCTTACGGCCAGGGTAAAGAAATTGTGGCATCCGTCCAATAGAAAGACTCGACGGGGTAGGTCGCTTAGCCACTTAGCCGAAGTAAGCCATTTCACCAACTTGACGGCCAAAACTGCGCCACTCAGCTCCGTTCTAGGTATAGTCAAGAGCCTTGTAGGACTAACCCTTGACTTCGAGGCCAGCAGTGAGTTATAGCATGCTCCGTCCACGCACTCGAGCCTTAGGTAGACCGTAGCCGCATAAGATGTAGAGGAACTGTCACAGAACGCGTGAAGCTGAGCTGACACTATGCATCCATGGTAATCCATCGGTGTATGCCTATATCGCTGATCCTGAGCAGCCCTCGGTCAGGGCGTCAGGAACCTCGTCGACCCACTTCAGCACCGACTAAGTGCCATCCGCATGCACTTTCTTTGCCATAGTTACCTCCTTTAAGATCAGCTTTCCCACGATGATGACTGGTGTGATGAGACCCAGTGGATCGAACTGTCTAGCTATGCTCAATAAAATCATCCGTTTGGTGAAACTTGCTGGAATTTCAAAATTGACCTGAAATTTGAAACATCCTTATTCGGGAGCTAATACATCCCTAACGCCTTGATAGGATCCGTTGTGTCCCAGTTTAAAGAAGTCCAGCTGCAATGACGCTCCGCAGAAATCGAGAGCAAGAGACTGGACTCGTTGCTAGACCATTTCCGCAACTCCATACATGCGGATTTTATCGCACCCGATACTTGTGTCCGCTTATCCTTTGCCTCCTCCAACGTGTAACCTCCAGAAGGAATGCCATCCACATATATTTCGCTCATCAACACCTCTTACGCCTTGGGAAATGAACGCCGCTCGTCCTTCGCCAACTGTTGAATGACCCTGATGGCCGTGAAGGGTGCAAACGCCGTCCCAAAGGTTGGCGTTGACAAGTCTAAAACGCTGATGGATCCATCCGCCGACAGCCATAAAATCCGCTGGTATTGGAATTCTTTCGGATGAACATCTATACAACATGCGACATGTCGTTCTAAAGGGCAGCCCCAGTTCACAGCACGTCGTTTAGGGATCTTCCGTTGCTAGTCCTTGCGGAGGCATCGGAAACGATTCTTTGTTTAAGCGACTGCGATTCCTTCTTAAAGACCGCATGATCCGGCAGGACGCAGGAAGCCACATGCCTACCCGTAGAGGTGCGCATCAGCAAACTGCTTTCACTGCCCACCAAAGGGCAAAGTACTCCTCGACCTCCTCGACATATTTGCTCAATTGCTATTCAGCGACATCTGATGCGATCTTCCCAGAACCATAGTTCGATCAATGTAAGTTTTGAAAGGGCAACCGTACCACGTAACGGCCAGCCGATCGACGCATATGTGCCTTCTAAAAAAATGACTCGCACCAGAGGTTCCCCTCCCATGTAAAGGAACGGTCCGGAATGGCATCAACCTCGCAGAAACGCTTGATCAATGCCTCGTTGTCCAAGAGCACCCGATGACACCGAACCTGGGTCGCTTCCCTCACTCCGCCAGCCAGACCAGATAGGATCCACCCAAAGTGAGTTTCCTGAGCTAAAGGCTCGCCGGGCAGCCCGACAACATGATTTGCGCCACCAAGTCCACACCCAAGATGAGGTCGACTCGCTTTGATCGTGAGAAGTTTAGATCCGCCAGCGGGAGCCCTCGTATATGGTCCCAATGCTGAGGCATGAAGCTGCGACAAGAAAAACAGGGAAGTAACCGAATGGAGGACATACGGGGAATCGACATCTACTGAAAAGTCAGGGTTAACATTACTATGTATTTCAAAACTGACAGTATACTTGCACCGACGACCGCCTCCAAGACCCATCCCAAAAATAGATGCTCGGGTGCTAGATCGCTTCAGATGCAAGGACTGTACCACGTGCTCCGAGACGATGGTTGCCTCCGATCCTTGGTCGACCAGGGCGTTTATGACAGCGTGCAGTCCATTGACCGGGTTCCTCATATTTATACGAGCAGTGTCGAGAAGGACATTTCTCGAAGACAGATCCGAAGACGTTGCTGAATAGCATGTGCCGGGGTTCTGGTCTGACGTTGGGCGCTGTACAGGTGTACTAGGAGTCGGCGCCACAGGCCGGACCGGATGCGGCGACCGCGGCTCGGCGATTGGCTATGAGCCAAAAATGGAAAATTCAACAACGTGTGATGACGTTACTCACAATTTTGAGAGCCTTTATTACTAGTGCAGCGCAGAAGGGCATGCGCCTTACTAAGACAATTGATACATAATTTAGCCCTACTTACTATATCCTTCCCCTGGTAGTCGTTTAGGGCCAAAAACGTTAAGTAACGGCGCAGGATATGGTCCCCACCACAGTGGTAACAGGCGCCGCTAGGGCGCCTAGCGTGCTCCTGTGCACTGTGCACTCGCACTCGTTCGATAGGGTCTGTGGATCCTGGGCCAGCAGCGGAGTCGAAAGACGAGCTTCGGTTCTCAATCACATCTATTATATCTAGCCGATCGTTTAAAAATGATTCCAATTCTCTGTAAGATGGATCTGTGGCACCACTTCCTTGATGCTGCTCCCAAGCGTTGTGGGTCTCCTTGGTGCTTAACCGTGTTTAACATAGACTGTAGTAACTCTGTGTTGACCTTTTGCAGCATAGGCAACGCGTAGATGGCATTTATGTGGTGTGCTATAAAGAGCCGAAGATTGTTGTACCTCTTGAGGCAACGCAGATGGCATTCATGTGGTGGGCGAAAACGAGGCGAGGATTTTTGTACCTCTCGATCATCAATCCCCAAGCCTCTGAATAATTCCTTTCCGTGAGCTGCATCTGACGGATGTCATTATCGCGTTCCCTCGGCAGCGACTCTTTGAGAAAGTGCAACTTCTGCACACTACTCAGATTGGCGTTGTTGTAGATTACGCTCATGAAGGAATTATAGTAGCCTTTCCAATCGACAAGGCCCTGAAGCACTTCGGAACTGACATCTGGGGGATGTTCAGCCGCTTTTCTGCTTCGGCGCCCCATACACGGGTGGCGGAGGCGCACGATCCTCTGGTCCAAGTTTGTCCAAATCCTCCGCGAGAGCGCAATAGGCATCCATGTACCGCTCCTCGCACTCCGACTGAAATCCCTTCGTGGCACAGTCAGACTCAGAAAACCCTTCCAGGTTCACGATCACTGAATCTGTCTTCCTGAACGCGCTTCACAATTCCTCATCTTGTTCCAGCCGCTTGTTAAGGTAAAACCTCAATTTCCTCGATTGCCAATCTTTCGTAAAATTTTGTAACAGGGATTTTACGGACTGAAATCGATTTGCTTGTAAGTTAACCAACTCCTCCAAAGTAGGAGCATCCAATCCGGCTTCCATTTGACGAGTGTAAAATCGAACTTCGCGCGCAACTCACCACCCCAAATAATAATTCAATAGGAAAACTCAGTAAATTCTTGTCTCACACACAACTCGTCTACTTACTCTGTTATGAATACCAGAATCCACCCCAAGAAGAAGCGAAGAAAGATACCGTGAATAGTTGTGTCCCCGTGTATTTGACTAACAAAGGGTCACTGTAAGAGGGCAATGCAAAACACTAACAGATAAATTCACAAAATTCACGTTTATTAATATATATATAGCACATATGTATATCCCGAAGACGACTGCCTTTGCCAGTTCCCGCTTTCGTTCTCCCGATACCACGCATCGTCCCAAAGTGCGAGAGCGATCAGCTGATCGCTCCCCGCCCCCGCTCCCCGCTGCCAGCTTCCAGCACACTGGGACAAGCAGTACCCTTAACATGCTAGACCTAGCATGAGAAACCTTCGTTTGTGGGGTAGAATCAAGTATGGGAAAGAAAACCAGAAGTGTGCGCAAGAAACAAGTTAATTATGATTGAGGTGTGCATGTGGGGGCGCTTATGATCGGATCGGCAGTGGACAAAGTTTCGACACCGAACGCTTCAACCGACCTTGCTTGGTTTTAAGCGTAGCAACCCGAACCAACGTATCCGTCGACGACGCGCCCCAGTAGCCATTGCGACGGCGGAAAACTTCAGTCTTCAGCCTCGCGGCACCACTTGGACCTCTGCTGTAGATGTGCTAGCCAGTCCCGACTCCAAGACTTCCAGAAATGACGTACCATTGCCTGCTGGATCAGGAACTACTCCGCGAAGGACTTAGATTGTGGGCGAAACTCAAGAGAAGCATGCAGCGAGTCACCAATAAAGAAATGATCCGGCGTGAGCATCTGTAGGTCGTCTGCGTCCGCTGTAAGAGGGCAAAGCGGCCGCGAGTTGAGACATGCTTCTATGCTCCTTATAGGTGAGCCGTCGATCCGCAATGACCCTCTTCAGGTGATGTTTCACCGACTTCACGTTAGCCTCCCACAGCCCGCCGAAATTGGGCGACTGAGGAGAATTGAAGTGCCACGTTGTCCGTTGTGACGCGAGCTTGGGGGCTATAAGCTGATCGCAATCTTCTTGAAGCTTACCGTAGAACTTCTTCATTAGATTGTCCTCCCCCACAAAGTTGGCCCCGTTGTCACTGTAGAGGTGCTGAACCATCCCTCTCCTCCCGGTGAATCTGTCCAGCGCCAGCAAAAAATGTTCCGTGGTGAGGCCTGTCACCGCTTCCAAATGCACTGCCTTTGTTGCAAGACAAATGAAAACTGCGATGTGCCCCTTGTAAAAGCTGGTGCCTCGCAACCAACCGTGCCTTTAGCTCTATAGCGCCTATGTAGTCAACTCCTGTTGCAATGAATGGACGACTAGGGGGGTTCACTCGATGAAGCGGCAAGTCACCCATGAGCTGAGCCGAAGCGGAGGACTGTGCCCAGAAACACTGGACACATTTCCGCACAACTCTTCGAACTGCCTGCCTTCCTGTCACAATCAAGAACCACTGAAGTGTTAACGTCAGCTGCGCACCTCCGTGCAGAGTCAAAACATGCGAGTGCCGTATTACCAGCTCAGTGAAATGATGGGAGCTTTGGGGTATTATCGGATTTCAGCGGTCATATGGCAAATTAGAATGGCGTAGTCGCCCCCTTACTCGCAAGATGCCTTCCGACAAGTCCGGCGATAAGTTCAAAAGCATACTTCGCGCAGCTACTCTTACTGCAGCCAAATCCATTGCGAACGATTCCCGCTGCAAGATGCGCACTTTAGCCCCTAAAGCAAAGTCGAGTTCTTCAATGGTTAGGGGCCTGATGCGCCTTTCCCCTTTGCCGACAGCATTGTGCCTGAACCGCAACTCATTGGCCGTGAATTGTGCAGCCTGGCTGAAAGTAGAAAATCTGCCAACGAACTACGGAATGGGCACTGCATGGTGAACGCGTACTTTGGCAGCCTTTGGCTCGCTTGTGTCAACCTGCTCGGACTTCATCGATGGCCACCACAAGCCACAGCCCTTCAATTCACCCGGAGTCAGTCCCCTTGTCGCACAGTCCGCTGGATTCTCAGCCATGCCCTCATGCCTCTATTGCGAGGGCAATGAACCAGAATGAACGCGACCCTGTTGACCACGAACATCTTCCACCTAGTGATGTCTCCTTACGGCCAGGGTAAAGAAATTCTGGCATCCGTCCAATAGAAAGACTCGACGGGGTAGGTCGCTTAGCCACTTAGCCGAAGTAAGCCATTTCACCAACTTGACGGCCAAAACTGCGCCACTCAGCTCCGTTCTAGGTATAGTCAAGAGCCTTGTAGGACTAACCCTTGACTTCGAGGCCAGCAGTGAGTTATAGCATGCTCCGTCCACGCACTCGAGCCTTAGGTAGACCGTAGCCGCATAAGATGTAGATGAACTGTCACAGAACGCGTGAAGCTGAGCTGACACTATGCATCCATGGTAATCCATCGGTATAGTGCCTATATCGCTGATCCTGAGCAGCCCTCGGTCAGGGCGTCAGGAACCTCGTCGACCCACTTCAGCACCGACTAAGTGCCATCCGCATGCACTTTCTTTGCCATAGTTACCTCCTTTAAGATCAGCTTTCCCACGATGATGACTGGTGTGATGAGACCCAGTGGATCGAACTGTCTAGCTATGCTCAATAAAATCATCCGTTTGGTGAAACTTGCTGGAATTTCAAAATTGAAATTTGAACCATCCTTATTCGGGAGCTAATACATCCCTAACGCCTTGATAGGATCCGTTGTGTCTCAGTTTAAAGAAGTCCAGCTGCAATGACGCTCCGCAGAAATCGAGAGCAAGAGACTGGACTCGTTGCTAGACCATTTCCGCAACTCCATACATGCGGATTTTATCGCACCCGATACTTGTGTCCGCTTATCCTTTGCCTCCTCCAACGTGTAACCTCCAGAAGGAATGCCATCCACATATATTTCGCTCATCAACACCTCTTACGCCTTGGGAAATGAACGCCGCTCGTCCTTCGCCAACTGTTGAATGATCCTGATCCTGATGGCTGTGAAGGGTGCAGACGACGTCCCAAAGGTTGGCGTTGACAAGTCTAAAACGCTGATGGATCCATCCGCCGATCGCCATAAAATCCGCTGGTATTGGAATTCTTTCGGATGAACATCTATACAACAAGCGACATGTCGTTCTAAAGGGCAGCCCCAGTTCACAGCACGTCGTTTAGGGATCTTCCGTTGCTAGTCCTTGCGGAGGCATCGGAAACGATTCTTTGTTTAAGCGACTGCGATTCCTTCTTAAAGACCGCATGATCCGGCAGCACGCAGGAAGCCACATGCCTACCCGTAGAGGTGCGCATCAGCAAACTGCTTTCACTGCCCACCAAAGGGCAAAGTACTCCTCGACCTCCTCGACATATTTGCTCAATTGCTATTCAGCGACATCTGATGCGATCTTCCCAGAACCATAGTTCGATCAATGTAAGTTTTGAAAGGGCAACCGTACCACGTAACGGCCAGCCGATCGACGCATATGTGCCTTCTAAAAAATGACTCGCACCAGAGGTTCCCCTCCCATGTAAAGGAACGGTCCGGAATGGCATCAACCTCGCAGAAACGCTTGATCAATGCCTCGTTGTCCAAGAGCACCCGATGACACCGAACCTGGGTCGCTTCCCTCACTCCGCCCGCCAGACCAGATAGGATCCACCCAAAGTGAGTTTCCTGAGCTAAAGGCTCGCCGGGCAGCCCGACAACATGATTTGCGCCACCAAGTCCACACCCAAGATGAGGTCGACTCGCTTTGATCGTGAGAAGTTTAGATCCGCCAGCGGGAGCCCTCGTATATGGTCCCAATGCTGAGGCATGAAGCTGCGACAAGAAAAACAGGAAGTAACCGAATGGAGGACATACGGGGAATCGACATCTACTGAAAAGTCAGGGTTAACATTACTATGTATTTCAAAACTGACAGTATACTTGCACCGACGACCGCCTCCAAGACCCATCCCAAAAATAGATGCTCGGGTGCTAGATCGCTTCAGATGCAAGGACTGTACCACGTGCTCCGAGACGATGGTTGCCTCCGATCCTTGGTCGACCAGGGCGTTTATGACAGCGTGCAGTCCATTGACCGGGTTCCTCATATTTATACGAGCAGTGGCGAGAAGGACATTTCTCGAAGACAGATCCGAAGACGTTGCTGAATAGCATGTGCCGGGGTTCTGGTCTGACGTTGGGCGCTGTACAGGTGTACTAGGAGTCGGCGCCACAGGCCGGACCGGATGCGGCGACCGCGGCTCGGCGATTGGCTATGAGCCAAAAATGGAAAATTCAACAACGTGTGATGACGTTACTCACAATTTTGAGAGCCTTTATTACTAGTGCAGCGCAGAAGGGCATGCGCCTTACTAAGACAATTGATACATAATTTAGCCCTACTTACTATATCCTTCCCCTGGTAGTCGTTTAGGGCCAAAAACGTTAAGTAACGGCGCAGGATATGGTCCCCACCACAGTGGTAACAGGCGCCGCTAGGGCGCCTAGCGTGCTCCTGTGCACTGTGCACTCGCACTCGTTCGATAGGGTCTGTGGATCCTGGGCCAGCAGCGGAGTCGAAAGACGAGCTTCGGTTCTCAATCGCATCTATTATATCTAGCCGATCGTTTAAAAATGATTCCAATTCTCTGTAAGATGGAACTGTGGCACCACTTCCTTGATGGTGCTCCCAAGCGTTGTGGGTCTCCTTGGTGCTTAACCGTGCTTAACATAGACTGTAGTAACTCTGTGTTGACCTTTTGCAGCATAGGCAACGCGATGGCATTCATGTGGTGGGCGAAAACGAGGCGAGGATTTTTGTACCTCTCGACCATCAATCCCCAAGCCTCTGAATAATTCCCTTCCGTGAGCTGCATCTGACGGATGTCATTATCGCGTTCCCTCGGCAGCGACTCTTTGAGAAAGTGCAACTTCTGCACACTGCTCAGATTGGCGTTGTTGTAGATTACGCTCATGAAGGAATTATAGTAGCCTTTCCAATCGACAAGGACCTGAAGCACTTCGGAACTGACATCTGGGGGATGTTCAGCCGCTTTTCTGCTTCGGCGCCCCATACACGGGTGGCGGAGGCGCACGATCCTCTGGTCCAAGTTTGTCCAAATCCTCCGCGAGAGCGCAATAGGCATCCATGTACCGCTCCTCGCACTCCGACTGAAATCCCTTCGTGGCACAGTCAGACTCAGAAAACCCTTCCAGGTTCACGATCACTGAATCTGTCTTCCTGAACGCGCTTCACAATTCCTCATCTTGTTCCAGCCGCTTGTTAAGGTAAACCTCGTTTTCCTCGATTGCCAATCTTTCGTAAAATTTTGTAACAGGGATTTTACGGACTGAAATCGATTTGCTTGTAAGTTAACCAACTCCTCCAAAGTAGGAGCATCCAATCCAGCTTTCATTTGACGAGTGTAAAATCGAACTTCGCGCGCAACTCACCACCCCAAATAATAATTCAATAGAAAAACTCAGTAAATTCTTGTCTCACACACAACTCGTCTACTTACTCTGTTATGAATACCAGAATCCACCCCAAGAAGAAGCGAAGAAAGATACCGTGAATAGTTGTGTCCCCGTGTATTTGACTAACAAAGGGTCACTGTAAGAGGGCAATGCAAAACCCTAACAGATAAATTCACAAAATTCACGTTTATTAATATATATATAGCACATATGTATATCCCGAAGACGACTGCCTTTGCCCGTTCCCGCTTTCGTTCTCCCGATACCACGCATCGTCCCAAAGTGCGAGAGCGATCAGCTGATCGCTCCCCGCCCCCGCTCCCCGCTGCCAGCTTCCAGCACACTGGGACAAGCAGTACCCTTAACATGCTAGACCTAGCATGAGAAACCTTCGTTTGTCCGGTCCATCATGGTTGTGGGGTAGAATCTAGTATGGGAAAGAAAACCAGAAGTGTGCGCAAAGAAACAAGTTAATTATGATTGAGGTGTGTATGTGGGGGCGCTTATGATCGGATCGGCAGTGGACAAAGTTTCGACACCGAACGCTTCAACCGACCTTGCTTGGTTTTAAGCGTAGCAACCCGAACCAACGTATCCGTCGACGACGCGCCCCAGTAGCCATTGCGACGGCGGAAAACTTCAGTCTTCAGCCTCGCGGCACCACTTGGACCTCTGCTGTAGATGTGCTAGCCAGTCCCGACTCCAAGACTTCCAGAAATGACGTACCATTGCCTGCTGGATCAGGAACTACTCCGCGAAGGACTTAGATTGTGGGCGAAACTCAAGAGAAGCATGCAGCGAGTCACCAATAAAGAAATAATCCGGCGTGAGCATCTGTAGGTCGTCTGCGTCCGCTGTAAGAGGGGAAAGGGGCCGCGAGTTGAGACATGCTTCTATGCTCCTTATAGGTGAGCCGTCGATCCGCAATGACCCTCTTCAGGTGATGTTTCACCGACTTCACGTTAGCCTCCCACAGCCCGCCGAAATTGGGCGACTGAGGAGAATTGAAGTGCCACGTTGTCCGTTGTGACGCGAGCTTGGGGGCTATAAGCTGATCGCAATCTTCTTGAAGCTTACCGTAGAACTTCTTCATTAGATTGTCCTCCCCCACAAAGTTGGCCCCGTTGTCACTGTAGAGGTGCTGAACCATCCCTCTCCTCCCGGTGAATCTGTCCAGCGCCAGCAAAAAATGTTCCGTGGTGAGGCCTGTCACCGCTTCCAAATGCACTGCCTTTGTTGCAAGACAAATGAAAACTGCGATGTGCCCCTTGTAAAAGCTGGTGCCTCGCAACCGTGCTGCCTTTAGCTCTATAGCGCCTATGTAGTCAACTCCTGTTGCAATGAATGGACGACTAGGGGGGTTCACTCGATGAAGCGGCAAGTCACCCATGAGCTGAGCCGAAGCGGAGGACTGTGCCCAGAAACACTGGACACATTTCCGCACAACTCTTCGAACTGCCTGCCTTCCTGTCACAATCAAGAACCACTGAAGTGTTAACGTCAGCTGCGCACCTCCGTGCAGAGTCAAAACATGCGAGTGCCGTATTACCAGCTCAGTGAAATGATGGGAGCTTTGGGGTATTATCGGATTTCAGCGGTCATATGGCAAATTAGAATGGCGTAGTCGCCCCCTTACTCGCAAGATGCCTTCCGACAAGTCCGGCGATAAGTTCAAAAGCATACTTCGCGCAGCTACTCTTACTGCAGCCAAATCCATTGCGAACGATTCTCGCTGCAAGATGCGCACTTTAGCCCCTAAAGCAAAGTCGAGCTCTTCAATGGTTAGGGGCCTGATGCGCCTTTCCCCTTTGCCGACAGCATTGTGCCTGAACCGCAACGAATAGGCCGTGACTCGTACAGCCCGGCTGAAAGTAGAAAATCTGCCAAAGGAACAACGGAAGCGGAAGCGTGGTGAACTCGTACCTTGGCCGCCTTTGCCTTCAGTGCGGCATCGTTTGTGTCGACCTGCTCGAACTCCATCGAAGGCCAGTCACTCGGACAGCGTGTAAGCCACTCAGGGCCTCGCCACCACAAGCCAAAGCCCTTTAATTCACCCGGAGACAGTCCCCTTGTCGCACAGTCCGCTGGATTCTGAGCCGTGCCCACATGCCTTCATTGCGAGGGGGAAGAATGATCCAGACTGAACGCGACCCTGTTGGCCACGAACGTTTGCTGTGATTTGCAGAGCCGCCGGCTTGTAGTCTTAGTGCAGCTACGATTCCGTTATGGACAAGAATCCAGCCCAAAAGAAGCGAAGAAAACGTCCAGAAAGGTCCATAAACTTCCGTAGATGCGTCTATGTATCGCCGTTTTCTTTCTTTTTCACTTTTCGTTGCGATCTAACGGCCCTCATATATACAGAATTAGGAATTTTCGATTTTGCGATTGTAGGTTCCCCTTATGGGCCACCATGAATAGTTGTGTCCCCTTGTATTTGACTAACAAAGGGTCACTGTAGAGGGGTTCCCAGACAATGCAAAACACTAACAGATAAATTCACAAAATTCACGTTTATTAATATATATATAGCACATATGTAAATGGCGTCCCGAAGACGACTGCCTTTGCCCGTTCCCGCTTTCGTTCTCCCGATACCACGCATCGTCCCAAAGTGCGAGAGCGATCAGCTGATCGCTCCCCACTCCCCGCTCCCAGCTTCCAGCATACTGGGACAAGCAGTAAACTTAACATGGCGTCTCTAAAGTTCAAGAACCTGCCCTCGATGAACCTAGGTATCGCCGTCCTCCTTTTCCGTAATATGCAGCGCCGTCTTGTATACTTGGCGCAGCTGCGATTCCGTTATGCACAAGAATACCGAATAGAAGCGAAGATAAGAACATCTCAGAGTAACATATGCAAATGGCGTCCCGCGTTAGATAGTGACGTGCGTGTTCTCTCGTTTGCCGAAGTCGACTGCTTCTGCCCTCTTCCCGCTCTCGCTCTCGCGAGCCCACTCATCGACCCAAAGTGCGAGAGGGATTGCTCCCCGCTTCCAGCTTCCAGCACACTGGGACAACATAACATATCTTTGAGTCCACCTTGAAGCAAGAAGCCTACATTAGTTAATAAATGACCGTTTCAGCTAAAATTAGAATACAACGTACTTCTATACAATGCAGTTCTCAAGCCAATACGGAAATATGGCTCCGAGCCATATGCTCCTCTCAGAGGTCTCTAAGGATCGAACTGTGTACAAGGTTTGTCATCCTAGTAGGAACGAAGACTCCGAAAATGTTCATCTTTTGATAAATCCTCGTTTGTTCCCACCACCGTGTTGAACATGGCGTAGAAGTTTTTTAAAACGATATATAATCCGCCAAATCGTTTAAGCTGAAATTCTGGTTATATGGTAGGCCTCAAATTGGAAATCAGAATTCATTCACTCAACTAAAGCCAACCGCACCTGCAACTCACTCTCATTGAATTTGGCCAACTGCTCTGCTGCCTTACTCCAAAATGATTTCACCGCAAGTTGGCGTACCAAGGACCTTGCCGTTGCCCGATAAAAATCTTCGTTAACTGGCGCATGCTGCACAACCCACAGTGCTATTTTAATATTTTCCGCCCTTTTGAATTACTTTCAGAAAGAGTATACAAAAGTCACTACACATGCACTTGATACACTTGAATAACAGCAACGAGAACCAAAAACGTAAGAACCAGAGAACGTCAATGGTGTCTTTTTTCGGCACCAGAATCACACTCATACATTTCGAGTGTTTGTCGCACTCATGAACAGCAAGAAAAGAGCACACACCCGGAGTGCACAAATCGCTTTGTGTGTTTTGAGTGTTTGCGTTTTTGTCACCCACTCAATTCTATGCACATGATTTAAATGCACAGACACCTGACACACTCATAGCAAATGAAGGGAGTGTCTGAGACACCCATGTTTTTGGGAAAAGTGAGTCGGGTGTCTTGAAATGATTCGAGTGTCTTCAAATGATTCGAGTGTTTTGGGTCTCTTCAACTGATCTGAGTGTTTCGGGTGCTGTATTGCATGAGCAGGTCATTTTACATGAAAGGAAGGAAGGATATCCCAATAATGGTTATTGACTTCGTCTAACCAAGTGTTGCCGCCCAATATTTATGTTATCTGATAAGACGCATATGTGCATACACTACATCTTTCTCCTTATGAAATATAGCGTAATTTTTTGAAGTTATTTTAATTCTTATTACATATTAACCCCTTTTTTAACTTTTTATGTGTGTTCGGGTTTTTTTATCTTTGATATTTCACTTAATAACGTTAAAGTTAATAAAGTTAATTTAAAAATGAAATGATTACAAATATTTATATATCTCATATATATATAAGTTACCAAGTTAATATAAACCAGCAAAAGTCAATGGAGCAGCCGCTGACTTTTGTTGTTATTCGGCCGAAACTGCTGATCCAGCTTTTAGCCCAGATGCTGGTGCACAGACGGCAAGCACTGCATATTTGCGTGGCCGCTGTGAGTCTTTTGTTAGCTTTAAGTTTCTTTTCAATTCAGTTTATATCAAAGCCTTGAATAAAGAGCACCAGCTCTGATAATATTTAACTCCGACTACCGCCGTTAAAGATCTTATTATTTCACACTGACTGAGTCTCTAGGCCAGCAGGTAAAGAAGGACAGTCACCCTTCCACCCTATTCTTCCTAATTTATCGACGGATGACAACAGCCAACCGGCTACCTTCACGGAGACGGCTGCGAAGGAACCTCTACGGAGTAAAATACTAATTGGCGCCCAACGTGGGACCTAAGAGGGAAACTAGGATAGGAAAACCATTTCACAAAAAATGTAAGTGGACTCCTCCGGCTATTTAACTTTTAGTCTGCGAAAATTCCCAGTCTTTTACGTGTCCCAAGTTTTTATCTGCATATATTTTATGCGACAAATACGAAAAATATTAATCGCCGTGTTTAAAAAAATAAAAAGTAATAAATAAAAAATACACTGCAAGTATAACGTACTAACCAACAAATAGAAAATCAAACACAATTAGTGGAAATCAGCCTTTTAACTTTGAATTTGATTTATTGTGGTTGTTTCTTTTTCTGTGTCTTTCTGTTCGGGCCACGCAGTAATACGGAACGGCCGCCTGACTTTGTCTTTGTTTTTGCTGCATTCCTTTCTTTTGTGAACTGCTTACGCAAACGTTTAGTTGTACGATGCCTTCCGTCAGTATAGGAACAAAAAAGTTTTTTCTAGCGAATCCGAGTCCGGGAGCGAAGAGAGCGGTCACAGTCACAGCCTTACAGTAAAACGCAAGCCCCTCTGCCCCCCAGTACAAATGGATCCCGACCAGCTTAGGGGCTTGATTGACGCTGCCATCGGCAGAGCGCTGGCAGAGCAGGCCGCACAAAATCACCAAAGAGAGCTGGAGCTGCGGCTGAAGTTAGGGTACAACCGAAGCCAGCCCAAACTTTAGAAATTACGACATATGAAGCTATAGAGATTAATGACAATGTTCGATGTGAAAAGCCATTGGATGCCGTCAAGTGCCTCCCAGAATTTTCAGGGGCACAAGATTCATACCTTTCATGGAGACAAGCGGCCGTCGCCGCTTATCATATTTTTAGACGATATAATGGTAGCTCACGCCAATACCAGGCCGTTATCATTATCAGAAGCAAGGTCAGGGGCCCTGCCGATGCGGTGTTATCCTCGTTTGGCACAGTGCTGAATTTTAACGCGATAATAAGTCGCCTTGATTTCACGTACAGTGACAAACGACCGATGCACGTCATCGAACAGGAGTTAGGAACTTTAAGGCAAGGGGGCCTAACTCTGCTAAACTATTATGAAGAAGTAGAGAAAAAACTCACTTTGTTAACAAATAAGGTGCATATGTCACATGATTCGGGTATGGCAAAAGTTCTGTGTAACAAATTCAGGGAAGACGCTCTAAGAGTATTCATATCAGGACTTAGGCGAAATTTCACAGACGTGCTCTTTGCGGCAAAACCTAAAGATTTGCCGACGGCCCAGGAGGTTGAGTCCAACCATGAAAGGTACACCTTCGCGGCAACCTTTGCAAAAAGCCAAGAAGATCGCAAAATAGGCGAAAAAATACAAAATCGGCAACAGGTAAAAAACCATCAGCCGGCGGACTCTCAAATAGATGGCGGCAAAAACCCCCACTTTTCTAGACAGACTAGGACGCAAATCCATTCCGATCAGCGCAATAATAACTTCCAAAACAGAAGTTACAGTTCAGAACCTATGGAAATTGATCCTTCACTTTCAAAAACCATTCCACCCGTTCAATCGCAAGCCTACCACAATCGGAGACCTGCCACGTCCGACCGAACCAAAGCAAAGCAACAGCAAAGGGTAAATCACGTCACCCAGGGTGTAGGAAATGAACCAGGGTCATACGCCAGCACAGCTTCCAAGGCGGCGGAGAAAATCGATGATGACATAATCACAGAATATGACTCTGATGTCATTAATTTTTTAGGGGAAGATCCCTGCTGCCCGTCATCAGACGAAGAGTAGCGGGGACCGATATGAGTTTTCTTATCGACACGGGCGCGTCAAAAAATTTCATCCGACCTCAGAAAGGGTTGAAAGGCGTTTGCCCTGAAGAATCCCCATTCCCAATACATTCGATCCATGCCACTACCAAAGTTATGAAGAAATGCTTCGTATCAATGTTTAATTTAAAGGCTACGTTCTTTATACTACCCGACTTGTCTTCCTTCGACGGAATAATCGGCCTTGACCTGTTAAAACAGGCAGGGGCATCACTCTGCCTATCCTCCGGTCACCTAAAATGGGGCACCGAGGTAAAGCAGATCGATTTCCACAAGTGCATTGACGTCAATTTCACCAGCGTGGATTGTTCAGATGCACCGCCTTTGACAAAGAATGCGTTTTTAGAGATGCTAAGGACCCGAAGAAAAGCCTTTGCAGACCCTAACGAGGCTTTACCTTACAACACTTCGGTGGTAGCTACCATCAGAACAGTTAACGAGGAGCCCATATACGTAAAATTGTACCCGTACCCCATGGGAGCAGCGGATTTTGTCAACAACGAAATTCAGGATCTGCTAAGAAATGGAATAATTCAAAAGTCGGCATCCCCCTACAACAACCCAATATGGGTGGTAGACAAAAAAGGAATCGACGAAAGCAGAAATAAGAAAATGCGGCTAGTCATCGACTTTCGCAAATTAAATGAAAGGACCGTGTCCGATAGGTACCCCATGCCAAATATTTCAATGATATTGGGGAATCTCGGCAAAGCGAGGTATTTCTCAACGCTGGACCTTAAGTCTGGCTATCACCAGATTACCCTCGCGGAACGAGACAGAGAAAAAACCTCGTTCTCAGTAAATGGGGGTATATATGAGTTTAAAAGGCTTGCGTTTGGTCTCAAAAATGCAGCCAGCATTCTACGAGAGCAAATAGGTAAATTTTGCTATGTTTACGTTGACGACGTAATAATATTCTCGGAGGACGAAAACTCTCACGTTAAACACGTAGATTGGGTTCTAAAGAGCCCGTACGAGGCAAACATGAGAGTGTCGGTAGAAAAATCGAGCTTTTTTAAGAAAAGTGTCAGCTTTCTTGGGTTTATGGTCACTTGTAATGGTGCTACCACTGACCCAGAGAAAGTAAAGGCCATCAAGGAATTTCCGGAGCCCAAGAATGTATTTGAGGTACGGTCATTTCTGGGCCTGGCTAGCTACTACCGATGCTTTATTAGGGATTTTGCGGC
Organism: Drosophila eugracilis; assembly: GCF_018153835.1. Lineage (NCBI taxonomy): Eukaryota > Metazoa > Arthropoda > Insecta > Diptera > Drosophilidae > Drosophila > Drosophila eugracilis. The sequence goes on along the minus strand of NW_024572905.1, from coordinate 34,315 downwards.
AATAGCAAGACCAATCTCGGAAATCTTAAAAGGGAAAAACGGAACAGTTAGTAGACACAGGTCACGAAACATTCCGGTACAGTTCTCTGAAGCGCAAAAACAAGCGTATCAGAAGCTTCGAAATATCTTGGCGTCTGACGATGTCATGCTGAGATACCCCGATTATAAAAAGGCATTTGATCTAACGACAGATGCCTCGGCCTATGGCATTGGTGCAGTGCTGTCCCAAGAGGGACGTCCGATTACAATGATCTCAAGGACATTGAAGGACAGAGAGGTTAACTATGCTACCAACGAAAGGGAGCTATTAGCCATAATTTGGGCACTGGCCAAACTAAGGCATTATTTATACGCGGTCAAAGATATAAACATCTTCACCGACCATCAGCTATTAACCTTTGCAGTATCGGAATCCAATCCGACTGCAAAGATTAAAAGATGGAAAGCGCGCATTGACGAATCCGGAGCGCGAATATTTTACAAACCCGGTAAGGAAAATCTAGTTGCCGACGCACTCTCGCGACAACAACTTAATGTCATGGAGGAGCAAGAAGCTGAGTCGTGCGCGGCCACTATACACAGCGAAATCTCCCTGACACACACAATAGAGACGACGGAAAAGCCATTAAATTGCTTCCAAAACCAAATAATCTTGGAGGAGGCACGCTTCCCGTCAAAACGCAGCTTCGTCCTTTTTGGTAACAAGAGACAACATGGGATTCATTTTTCCTGCATAGAGAGTTTACTTGATGAGCTCGCAGATGTAATCGTTCCTAAAGGCGTAAACGCTATCTATTGCGACTCGCACACGTTGGCAATGGTACAGGACGAACTGGTTCAGCAGTTTCCGGCCACGAAATTTTGGCATTGCAAAAATCGTTTAACAGACATTTTTGCAGTCAGCGAAAGACGGGAAATCCTCACCGTCGAACACAACAGGGCCCACAGGTCATCCCAGGAAAATGTAAAGCAGGTACTCTCCGAGTACTACTTTCCAAAAATGGCCAAATTAGCTACCGAAATCGTAGCGAATTGAAGGACTTGCGAGAGAGCCAAGTACGACAGGCACCCAAAAGAAACAGGAGCTCGGCGAGACACCGATCCCCTCTCATGTAGGAGAAATGTTACATATTGACATTTTCTCTACAGATAAAAAATACTTTCTTACTTGCATCGACAACTTTTTGGAAGTTTGCCGTCGTGCAACATGTCCACTCAAGGACAATTGAAGACCTCAAACCAGCCCTACTACAAATTATGAATTTCTTCCCAAGAGCTAGGGTAGTCTACTGTGATAATGAACCATCATTAAATTCACACACTATCTCAGCCATGCTCGACAGCCATTTTGGCGTTAGCATTACAAATGCACCGCCCCTCCACAGCGTCTCAAACGGGCAAGTAGAGCGCTTTCATAGTACCCTTGTGGAACTTGACGGACACTGTAGAGATAATTTTATTGGCCACCGCCAAATACAACAAGTCGATACACTCGGTTGTTAACAAGCGACCAGCCGACATTGTGCAAACACACCCAGACGACCCGCAGATGGAAGTCCAAAATAAAATAATACAAGCCCAAAACACTCTCAGGACTAGGGAAAATGTCTCCCGGCAAAACAGAGTAATCGAGGTCGGCGAAAAAGTCTTGGTCAAAACAAACCGAAGACTTGGCAATAAACTCACACCGCTGTGCGAGGAGAAAGCCGTTGAAGCGGACCTGGGGACCACGGTCCTCATTGAGGGGAGGGTGGTCCACAAAGATAACCTAAAATAGGATTAAATTTTTACATCTTTAGCCACTTGGCAACCTTTTACTTATTTTTTTTTGTTAAGTTAGAATAACATTCCTGGAAAAAATTATTACATCAAGGATCATTCCACAGGTGCGGACTTATCATCCTACTATCCCTGTCTATGGTGTCGGCACACATCGTCGACTATTCGTGAGCTAAATACATTCCCATCATTGATGGTGAGGTATTAGTATGGGAAGGATTTGCATACGCGACTCACACTGCAAGCCTTTCGGAGTACACACGAATACTAGACGAAACAACAAACATGTGTGACAAGTTTCCCCCAATCGCACATGAGAAAGTTGCTGGAAGTAGATACCGCGCATATGCGAGACCTACTGGAATCGCTAGGCGTGCACCATAGGGTCGCCAGGAGCTTAGATTTTTTGGAATCAATCTTAAAGGTAGTAGCAGGAACACCGGATGCCGGTGATATGGAGAAGACAAGATTTACGGAAATGCAGCTAATAAACGCAAACAACAGACAGGTGGAAATTAACACTAAAGTTCAAAGTAAAATCAATCAATTGACCGCCGCAGTAAATCAAATCCTCACGGTTACAAAAAATAAACAAAGTGACACAGGCCATTTATATGAAACCCTCCTTGCTAGAAATAGAGGAACCCACTAATACCCCCATAAGGGATCTTTTGTCCGTAGCGTCCGTTAAAATATTACAATCTGCCAATTCCTTGCATTTCATAGTTAAGTTTCCAAAGGTAAAGTTCGCCTGTAAGAAAGTCCCAATATTACCCGTCACTCACCATAATATGATGCTGCGGATACCGAACAATGTTGTGGCAACATGTGGTGGAGAAGTCCACACCGTTAAGGATTGTACCGTGTCGCCAGGAGCTACGTTCTGCCAAATATCATCAGGCAGCTCTTGCGCTAGAGAACTCTATGCAGGTGTTTTGGCGCACTGCGAGACCCAACCAACCGACTTACAACCCGTAACTCGAGTCGATGAAAGAATATTCATTGTCAACGACCAAACAGCTAAAGTCCGGGTAGACAATGGTACTGAGGTCTGGCTGCACGGTACTCACCTTGTCGCATTTGAAGATTGCGTCTCCATCAACGAAACCCTCTACGTAAATCATGACAAGATCCAAAGAAGAACTCCAGCAGTTGCAAGCTCACCATTGCTTAACATTACCATCAATCACGACGTATTGAGCCTCCCTTACCTTCATCGATTAAAGGAACGTAATGAGGAGCTCATTCGAGAGTTCTACAAGGATATTGGGACCAATCTAAAATATCGCGCAATGCTCATAGTAGGAATTCTATGTTGTGCGATGATTGCCATTGTCATGATCTATCTCCATTTCTTCAAGGCAAGAAGATCTGCGGCACAGCTGAAGGAGGTCATCACCGAGATAGCGGCGGCCGAGGGCGGCCTTAATTCAAAGGGTGGAGTAGTTAACAAGTTAACATAAACCAGCAAAAGTCAATGGAGCAGCCGCTGACTTTTGTTCTTATTTAGCTTCGGCCGAAACTGCTGATCCAGCTTTTAGCCCGGATGCTCGTGCACAGACGGCAAGCACTGCATATTTGCGTGGCCGCTGTGAGTCTTTTGATAGCTTTAAGTTTCTTTTCAATTCAGTTTATATCAAAGCCTTGAATAAAGAGCACCAGCTCTGATAATATTTAACTCCGGCTACCGCCGTTAAAGATCTTATTATTTCACACTGACTGAGTCTCTAGGCCAGCAGGTAAAGAAGGGCAGTCACCCTTCCACCCTATTCTTCCTAATTTATCGACGGATGACAACAGCCAACCGGCTACCTTCACGGAGACGGCTGCGAAGGAACCTCTACGCAGTAAAATACTAATACCAAAAATATTTTTGTATATGTTACCTGGCCTAAGTGCGGTTATAAAATAAAAAAAAAAGTTTTAGTCTATCTTTATGAACTATCTGTTTTTTGTTTTGTTTGTTTTGTTTGTTTTTAATGAGTTCCGTAGATATAGGGTCTACATTTGGTGATTGCCCAATGAATAGGTGTTAACTCTTGTTCCGTCGTGCTCTTGTTACTTTCTCCTATGGTAAATGCTTCCGATGCGTATGCTACTGAAAGGTGAGTTCCATTGTGGGCTTGTGTTAGCACTGCCCCACAGGCTTGCTTACTAGCATCTGTGATTATACAAAATCCTTTTGTAAAATCTGTATATTGTAACAGAGCTTTATTAATTAAGCTTTAAGATACTCAAATGCATTTGTACATTCATCAGTCTATTCAAATGGAACATTCTTTTTATTTAACCTTGGTATATGCCTAGAATAATCGGCTAAATTCTTGATGAATCGTCTGTAGTAATTACAAAATGCAATGAAACTTCTAGTGCTGTCACAGTCATGTGGTACTAGATAATTTAATATGACAACAAACTTTTTGTCATTAGGCAAGATTCCCTTATCTGTACATTTATGTCCCAAAAATGTGTGTCATGATTTAAAAATGAAAATTTTTCAGGAAGTAGCTTTAAGTTAAGCTAAGCTAAGCTAATTAAATTGTTATGCATGTGTTTTTCGGAACAACCGATTACTATTAAATCATCCATATAAAGGAATGCTTCTGATGGTTCCAGTCCAGAGAATGCAATGGTCATCATTCTTTGGAAGGAATTTTGAAACGATACGAGCCAATGGTCGTTGAAAATGACGTTATATTCCCAGAGGTTCGTCCAAGTGAATCTGGTGGAATCCTGACATTAAGTCAAGGCAGGAAAAATATTTTGCTCTTCCTATTTGATCTAAGATATCGATCCTAGGAAGTGGAAATTTGTCTGACAGTAATTTTTTTATTAATTTGACGATAGTCAATTACTATTCGCCATTTTTAAACCCTTTACTCGTAGAGTAAAAGGGTATACTAGATTCGTTGAAAAGTATGTAACAGGTAGACGGAAGCGTTTCCGACCCTATAAAGTATATATATTCTTGATCAAGATGAATAACGAACACGAATGAGCCATGTCCGTCTGTCCGTATGAACGCTGAGATCTCAGGAACTATAAGAGATACAAAGTTGAGATTAACCATGAAGATTCTTGAGGTCCCTACGCAGCGCAAGTTTGTTACAGCATCCTGCCACGCCCACGCCCCAAACTAAAATCGCTGAAATCTCAGGAACTAATAGAGCTAGAAAGTTGAACTTCAGTAGAAATGATCAATAGATGCCAGCGCATCTTTTAGTAGTAACACACCCGCCCATACGCCCACAAGGCTCAAAAGACGGTTTTCGGATTTTCCAAAAAGCTGATATCTCGGTAACTATAAGAGAATGAAAGTTCGGATTAAGCATGTAGGTTTTTATAATGCTCCCAATGCGAATTGTTTTTTTTTGTTCCGATCAAGCCACGCCCACTCTAACGCCTACAAACCGCGGAAAACTGTGGCGTCTATAATATTATTATGAATTCCTACGTTTGACCCTGTATAACTTATTTTTGTTAATATCGATTTGCCAAAGATTTTTTAAATCGGAATATTATTTCGATATTTATGAAAAAATTTAGGTTATAAGGCCTCACATGGTTTGTGACGTCACTACCTGTTAAGTTTGCTGCGTGTCCCAGTGTGCTGGAAGCAGGGAGCGGGGAGTGGAGAGCAATCAGCTAATCGCTCTCGCATTTTCGGACGATGTGTGGGAGCGAGAACGAAAGCGGGAAGAGGGCAAAGGCAGTCATCTTCGGCAAGCGAGAGAACACGCACGTTGCATCTAACGCGGGACGCTATTTGCATATGTCATATATTAATAAACGTGAATTTTTGTGAATTTGTCTTTTGTGTTTTGTATTGCCTGGGACTCCTCTTACAATGACCCTTTGATAGTCAAATACAATGGGACACAACTATACATGGTGACCCATGGGGCATCCTGCAATCGCAAACATAATCGAAAATTCTTAATTCTGTGTAAATAAGCGCCGTTAGATCACAACTGCGTTAAGTTTGCAAGTCGGCCCTGCATACGGCGAAAAGTGATGAAGAAAGAAAACGGCGATACATAGACACAGCTACGGAAGTTTATGGACCTTTCTGGACGATTTCTTCGCTTCTTTTGGGCTGGATTCTTGTGCTAAAAGGACTCGCAGCTGCACCTAGACTACAGGCCGGCGGTGGTGATTTGCGCGAGTTACGAGCTCCGCTCTACTAACACCCCCACCTAAACCCCCAAGAGCGGGACAATAACAAATAAACTTTAAACAATGTCGTTGACCAGCAGTTGCCGAGCAAAGAGCCAGAATGCTGACAGATCATTTTCTCTGATGGGTATGAGACCAGCTACATTCCCGGAGTTGTCGCAACATCCGTCGCAGCCAAAATGCTGACCACGACATGTGTGTTCCTATATACCCATTTATGTACTTAGAGTTAAGCTTCAGCCTTCAAAGGGCATACTTAAAAAATAAAGATTCAGTCTGATTTGGACAATTGAAAAGAGCAGAAGATTATTTTATTCAAATTCATAATACAATACGATACAATAATTTAACGGATCGGGACCCTGGACATAACTCGCGCGAAGTTCGGGCTTACACTGGTCAACATGAAAGCGGGATCGGATGCTCCTACTTTGGAGCAGTTGGTTAACTTGCAGGCGAATCGATTTCAGACCGTGAAATCCCTGTTGCCAAATTTTAAAAAGGATTCGCTATCGAAGAAAACGGGGATTCACCTGAAGAAACGGCTGGAACGAGTTGAGGAGTTACGAAGCGCGTTTAGGGAGACGGATTCAGTGATTTTCTGTGTCGGCCTATGCCACGAAAGATTTCCAGTCGGAGGAGCGGTACATGGATGCCTATTGCGCTTTCGCGGAGAATTAGGACAAACTTGGACCAGAGGCTTGTGCGCCTCCGCCCCCAGTGACTGGGGGCGCCGATTCGGAAGTGCGGCTGAACATGCCCCAGAAGTCGGTTCCGAAGTTCTCCGGTCAATTGGCCAGGCTTTATGATGCTTTAACGAGCCTTATCCACAACAACGCCAATCTGTATAATGTGCAGAAGTTGCACTTTCTCAAGGAGTCGCTGCCGAGGGACCGCGATAGTGACATCCATCAGATGCAGCTCACGGAAGGGAACTATTCGGCGGCTTGGGGATTGATGATCAAGAGGTAAAACAATCTTCGCCTCGTTTTCGCCCACCACATGAATGCCATCTACGCGTTGCCTAGGCTACAGAAGGACAGCACAGAGTTAATACGGTCGATGTTAAGCACGGTCAATGTTTGTCTGGCTGCATTCCGCCGCGTTCAAGCCTTGGACGGGGAATCGCAGCACTGGCTGGCACACTACTTAGCATCGAGGCTACTAAAGGAGACCACACAGTTCCACAGTTCCACTGCGGCGGCGACCATATCTTGTCTCGTTGCTCAATGTTTTTGGCCCTCGACTGCTACCAGAGGAATTTAAGCAGAGCTAAATTATGCATCAATTGTCTAAGTAAGGCGCATGCCCTTTCGCGCGCTGCACAAGTAATAAAGGCTGTCAAGTTTGTGGGCAGCGTCATCACACATTGTTGCATTTCCCTGTTTTGGCTCACAGACAGGCGCCGAGCGGTGGCCGCCGCATCTTGTGGCGCCGACTCCTAGTGCACCTGCAGATAGGGAGAGCGTATCCCAACAGCGCAGGCAGCCAACGACAGACCAGAACTCCGGCGCATCTTACGGATGCTATTCAGCAACGTCATCGGATCTGTCTTCGAGAAAGGTCCTTCTCGCCACTTCTCGTATCAACGTGCGGAACCCGGTCAACGGACTGCACGTTGTCATAAACGCCCTGGTCAGCCAAGGATCGGAGGAAACCATTGTCTCGGAGCACGTGGTACAGTCCTTGCATCTGAAGCGATCTAGCACCCGAGCATCTATTTTTGGGATGGGTCTTGGAGGCGGTCCTCGGTGCAAGTATACTGTCAGTTTTGAAATACATAGTAATTTTAACCCTGACTTTTCAGTAGATGTCGATTCCCCGTATGTCCTCCATTCGGTTACTTCCTGTCTTTCTTGTCGCAGCTTCATGCCTCAGCATTGGGACCATATACGAGGGCTCCCGCTGGCGGATCTAAACTTCTCACGATCAAAGCGAGTCGACCTCATCTTGGGTGTGGACTTGGTGGCGCAAATCATGTTGCCGGGCACCAAGATCGGGCTGCCCGGCGAGCCTATAGCTCAGGACACTCACTTTGGGTGGATCCTATCTGGTCTGGCGGGCGGAGTGTGGGAAGCGACCCAGGTTCGGTGTCATCGGGTGCTCTTGGACAACGAGGCATTGATCAAGCGTTTCTGCGAGGTTGATGCCATTCCGGACCGTTCCTTTACATGGGATGGGGACCTCTGGTGCGAGTCATTTTTTTAGAAGGCACATATGCGTCGATCGGGTGGCCGTTACGTGGTACGGTTGCCCTTCAAAACTTACATTGATCGAACAATGGTTCTAGGAAGATCGCATTAGATGTCGCTGAATAGGTTCTTGCAGTTGGAACGGCGTCTGTCGAGCAGTCTGAAGCGGTTGAGCAAATATGTCGAGGAGATCGAGGAGTACTTTGCCCTTTGGTGGGCAGTGAAAGCAGTTTGCTGATGCGCATCTCTACGGGTAGGCATGTGGCTTCCTGCGTGCTGCCGGATCATGCGGCCTTTAAGAAGGAGTCGCAGTCGCTTAAACAAAGAATCGTTTTCGAAGCAACCGCAAGGACTAGCAACGGAAGATCTCTAAAAGACGTGTTGTGGACTGGGCCTGCCCTTCAGAACGACATGGCGCACGTCATACTGAATTGGCGGAAATATCGTTTCGTGTTTGCAGCGGATATCCAGAAGATGTATCGTTGTATAGATGTTCATCCGGAAGACGCCCAATACCAGCGGATTTTATGGCGGTCGGCGGATGGATCCATCAGCGTTTTAGCCTTGTCAACGCCAACCTTTGCGACGGCACCTGCACCCTTCACGGCCATCAGGGTCATTCAACAGTTGACGAAGGACGAGCGGCGTTCATTTCCCAAGGCGGAAGAGGTCTTGATGATGGATTTGGTCTAGCAACGAGTCCAGTCTCTTGCTCTCGATTCCTGCGGAGCATCAGTGCAGCCGGACTCCCTTAAAACGGGACACTACCTATCCTAAATTTCAGGCCAATTTACAGATTCCAGCTAGGTTCACCAAACGGATTATTTTATAGATAGCTAGGCTTTTCGATCCACTGGGTCTCATCGCACCAGTCATCATCGTGGGAAAGCTAATCTTAAAGGAGGTATTGATGGCAAAGAAAGTGCCTGCGGATGGCACTCAGTCGGCGCTGGAATGGGACGACGAGGTTCCTGACGCTCTCGTAGAACGGTGGAGAGCGTTTAGGGACGGGTTGCTGAGGATCGACGACATAAGCATAGACCGATGGATTCATTATTCCATGGATGCATAGTGTCAGCTCAGCTTCACGCGTTCTGCGACGGTTTATCGACATCTTATGCGGCCACGGTCTACCTAAGGCTCGAGTGCGAGGACAGAGCATGCTATAGCTCACTGTTGGCCTCGAAGTCAAGGGTGAACCCACAAGGCCCTTGACTATACCTAGAACGGCTTACTTCGGCTAAGTGGCTAAGCGACCTACCCATCGAATCGTTCTACTGGACGGATGCCACAATCCTTCTACACTGGCTGTACGGTGACTTCACTAGATGGAAGACGTTCGGGGCCAAAAGGGTCGCGTTCATTCTGGGTCATTCTTCGCCCTCGCAGTGGAGGCATGTTGGCACGGCTGAGAATCCAGCGGACGTGCGACAAGGGGACTGTCTTCGGGTGACTTGAAGGGCTTTGGCTTATGGTGGCGAGGCCCTGAGTGGCTTACACGCAGTCCGAGTGACTGGCCTTCTATGGAGTTCAAGCAGGTCGACACCAACGATGCCGCACTATAGGCAAAGGCGGCCAAAGTACGAGTTCACCCCGCAGTCCCGCTTCCGTCGTTCGTTGGCAGATTTTCTAGTTTCAGCCGTGCTGTACGAGTCACGGCCAATGCGTTGCGGTTCAGGCACAATGCTGTCGGCAAGGGGGAGAGGCGCATCGGGATGGGAGCAAGAACGAAAGCGGGAAGAGGGCAAAGGCAGTCGTCTTCGGCAAGAGAGAGAACACGCACGGTGCATCTAACGCGGAACGCTATTTGCATATATTATATATTTTAATAAACGTGAATTTTTGTGAATTTATCTTTTGTGTTTCGCATTGCCTGGGACCCCTCTTACAATGACCCTTTGATAGTCAAATACAAGGGGACACAATTATACACTATCAATTACTCAACATGCTTCCTCTTACAATAGGTGGTGCCTTGTGAATTTCCACTAGAAAATTAAATATTTTAAAATTGTGTAAAATAGTAAAGGGTTTTTTATAGTCGCGGCCCTCGACTATAGCGTTTCCACTTGTTTTTTATATATACAGGTTCATCATCTATTAACCTTAGTTTCTGCTTATAAAAATTATTGTTATTATTATTACATTGTTCGTTATAGTTTCATTATTTATTTCGGATATATCTTAATTTGTTATTGGTTCATAATTCAACTTGTTCATATTAATCATTTGATCGGTGCTAGTTGTATTTAGTAAAATGCATTTTCAGTTGTTACGACTGTGTTTGCTGCATATATACCAGGTTGAAATTCCTAATTCGGAAATAAAATGCTATCTTCATTTAAAGTTAACTCGGTTTTTCGGACGACTTCGGATCTTGCCGGTAGTACTATTTTATTGTTACCAGAGCTGTAATTTATTCGAACATATTATATATAGGATAGTTTAGAATATCTGGTCTTATTATAAGCAGATCTTTTGAAGGTGTGAAATCTAGCTGACAATTATATTTTTGAATAAAATCTATTCCTAAAATTCCATTACACGGTATTGTAATAAAAACGTAGGGTCATATTGTCTGGCGACCACGACAGGACCGTCATGGTCGTCAAGTAATGATTTCAGTGACAAAAAGTTGTGTTCCGTTTGACTATATTTTATTAAATGTCTTGATATGAATATATTCTTAAAGCTAAGAGCTCGCTCTGCGCTGCCTACAAGAACATCAGCAGAGCGGCAGCAGCGGCTATGTATATAAGAATATTTTATGCTCACACATAAGGCGAGAGCGCGAAGAGATCCATATGCACATGTTATATATATACGTTGTCAAGCTATGAGAAAGTGCTGACACTTGCACTTCCCACGTAACGAGCTCTGTGGCGCGTTCGGACCGATCGTATTTCTGTCGGCCAATTTGTGTTCACGCGAAACACAGTACCACAATGTTGGCATTGGTACAGTGTGTATTCGATACGATAATATGTGTATACTACAGTATAGAAAAAGTTAATTCGACAATATGGAAGTTGTGTGGAATTATATATTTAGTAGTTTGTATTTCTAAAGATGTCAGTCCTTTAGATTGAATTAATCCTTGATTGGTTCCCTGAATATTTTTTTTGTTGTCAGTGTTTATATTATCGAAAGTGTCAGAATCGTCTTTTAACAAAGATCTTCACCAGAGTCTATCAAAAATATTAATATTACCTTTGAAATTTCCACGTCCTCGGTTTCCTCCACGCTGTGATAGTTTTTATAATAAAAGACTGTATTTCATTGTCCAGTTGGTTTCGTGAAACTATTTACGAATCTAGATATGGCATCATTCATGGTGTTGAAGGTGCCAGCCTGCATGATAAGTTTTACCATATAAAATCAATATTTGACTGTGCCATTGTAATCAATTTTCTCCAACTATGCTTGAGTCTGCATTAATGTCCAAATCAGACATTAATATAGCTGGTATAGTGAGATTATTTATTTCTTCCTCTTCCAATTCTTCATGGTCAGTATTATTCGCTTCCTTTGATTCTGGTTCTTCGCCAGTTTCGATTATTACTGACGTATTAAGTATATTCGGCATTGATATATCTAGCTTGAACTTTTCCCTAATAGTTGCTAAATTGGATTTTAGTCTGATTAAATACTTTGAAACCTGAGACCAATGATTAAATTTATCTCTATTTACATATATAATTACTCGTGCTTCATTAAAGCATTTAACCAATATTTCTGCGTATTTTCTAACTGTGGTTCCCTGTATAGCTCTGTTCTGGGCTAGTGACTTATATGATTTGTCAAATTCTGCTCTAAGGTTTGATAGTTCCTTTGTTTATTCATTCCATTCCATTATATTATGGATATGAATTATTTCTTAGATACCATCATAACAATTGCTCTACCTAAGATTGGATGTTCATCTATTCTAGATCTAGCTTCCACACCTGGAACGGTTGTTAATACTATTCCTTTTTGGGTTGCAGTGCAGAGAAACAATGGTGAGGTCTAACATACCTGCAATAAAATCGTGTTGTGAGAAGAGTGTTAAAGCTAAACTATTTTCCTTTTTTGACCAGTAAAGAGGCTTTTTTATAAGGGAGTTTTACCGCCGTAGGTCGATTATTTTCTTTTTTTTTTATGTTCCGTTCGATGTTCCTGGACGAAAATGTGATCCGGCCAGAACTTGGTTGAGCACATTTTGTCAAATTCCACCGAGGGGTGGTATATATTTAAAAAAAGATATTTAAATTTAGTTATGTCATCCACCTTGATGTCGGCTTTCGTTCTGGCTTGTATGTAAGCCAAAACGTCTGCCTCAGACGTATCATCGGAAAGCCGGGAAACAAATATATGTTTCTCAGGTGGGATTACCTTTAGGGGCTTTGGTGTAGCAGGTTCTAATCCTGCACTGCCAGTGCACGTCGCTAGTCCGGGCACGAAATTCCCCTGCGGTGTATCGGGTGGTTTGATGTTAATGGAAATTGTCTCTGTAGGAGCCATGAGCCTTGAAGCAGACAAACTATCTAACGATTTGCTAGCATCATTCCAAAAATTTTGGATGGCGAATTTTTCGTACTCACCGGAGTGATGCCTATGGGCGTTCAAAACAGCTGCGGCGACGCTTCAGTGTTCTGAAGGTAAGAAGTGGGAGGGAGAATATACATACATATTAATTGTTTTATATATATATACATATATAATGTATATATTGTTTTCTTTATTTTATTTCATTTCCCTTCCGTGTTTTATTTAATAAGAGTTTATTATAATTTGCATCGTTATTATTTGTTGTTTGTGCGCTTTGTTATTTTTTTTAAAATCTTGTCCAAGTCGTTTGCTTGGCTCATATATATTTTCTTTAGGCATTTATTGTGCAGCTTATATAATTTGTAAAAACAATTTGCACACATTATAACAACAATTATCAGTAATATGTTTGTTAAAACATATCTATGCTGCTTAATTCAACTTTATTTATATATAATATATTTAATTTACTTATCGCATTATTATAAAATATAGAACAGTTTTCTTTCTTTAATTTAATTCAATTTTTTTCCATTTCTAGTTAAACTGACTGAACTGAAATCTTTTTTTTTCATTTTAAAATTTAAAATTTAATTTAATTTAATTTAATTTCAAATGGAATTTAAGATTTGGATTAATTTGTTTGCTACTAGGAAATTTACCCAGTGCCTGAGACGGGTAATTTTAATTTTTTAACATTGGTCTGTCCGTCTGTCCGTATTAAGGCTGAGATCTCAGGAACTATAAGAGATACAAAGTTGAGATTAACCATGAAGATTCTTGAGGTCCCTACGCAGCGCAAGTTTGTTACCGCATCCTGCCACGCCCGCTCTAACGCCCACAAAACCCGAAAACACAAAAATGCAAAACAAATCGCGAAAAGTGTCAAAAAGTTTGGACTAAGTATGTAGGTTTTTATGATGCTCCCAATGCGAATTGTTTCCGATCAGGCCACGCCCACTCTAACGCCCACAAAACCCGAAAACACAGAGTTGCACTTAAGAATACGTATTTAAGAGATGCCACTGCAACTTGCAACGAGGTTTCATCTGGCCACGACCATTCCAACGCCCACAAACCGCGAAAAGCTTTGGCGTCTATAATATTATTATGAATGCCGTTTGACTTTGTATAACTTATTTTTGTTAATATCGATTTGACAAAGAGTTTTGAAATCGGAATATTATTTCGCTATTTATGAAGAAATTTAGGTTATAAGGCCTCATATGGTTTGTGACGTCACTATCAATTACTCAACATGCTTCCTCTGACAATAGGTGGTGCCTTGTGAGTTTCCACTAGTAAAATTAATATTTTAAAATTGTGTAAAACAATCACGGGTATCTTGTAGTCGCGGCACTCGACTATAGCGTGTCCTCTGGTTTAGTTTGGCTTTATGGGCCTCACTTCTGATTGGGCAAAAAATAAGTTACCCTTACCAGTTAAATAGTTTAAGCTGTATGTTTTCACCTCTATTCCCTCACAAGTTATCTCGAGACCCTAATACCGTCGTGTGTTTATGAGCCAGATGGGTTGCTTGAATGTATTTTTTAGTTTTTTGCCTCTGTATAATTTGTCAATTTCTACACCAGTCTCTCCTACCATCTGCAAAGATTAATTTATTAATTCCCCGATAAAAGAGTATCCCAAAGCTATACCAATATTTCTATGATGTCCGCAATTTCCAAAGTGCTTGAGCGCATTTTTACCTCTCACTTGCAACACGTATGTTTCTCAATATTCTCACCTTCCCAACATGGATTTCTTAATCGGACATCATATACCACTAATCTACTTGAATTGACATTGATTATAATTAAGGGAGTCATTTGGGATAATTATTATTGACATTACTCATCAATGATCTTCCATCTAATATAAAAAAATCTCGGGTACTTATATTATATATACCGATTATATTAGGCTTTGTATATTTTACAAAGCTACACATTCAGCTTTCGGTTTATATTCAGAGATCGATTGTTTTCAGAGATAGTACATCTCCAATCCTCTAAAATGCAATGTAATTATATTTTATGGGGGTACACCTAATTTAAATCTAATTCCCTTGACACCAAGCCACTTGACCGTATATATTAGGTAAACGATTTAGGTGTTCTTCTTGACCCAAAACTTATATGCCATAACTACATAGCCTTGGCTACTCTTGAATTCATTAAACGTTTTTGATTTTAATATAACACCGAATATCATCTAACTTGTCTTTTAGCCTCCATCCCTGACTTAAAGTAAAGAGTTTTAGCATACCTACGTTGTGATAAAATTGTCTCCCTTTTATTAAGGATAGCTTTCTGCTTTAAATGGTAAAAAAATGTACATTTTAATATTATTGGCGCCACAGCATTCAGCGTTTTTGATTTTGATCAAGAATTTAGGGTCGGAAACGCTCTCTTCCGCCTGTTACCCACTTTTCAACGAAAAATAAGTAGGTAAGCAAAGACGTAAGGCTCAGAACTAAAAAATTGTGGCAGCCCTCAATTGCCAGTACATTTTAATTTTACTTATTATAAGAAAATAAACTTATATAAAAAACAATCCTTACAAAGTCTAAAATGGGTTTTCATCTGCTTACCGAAATGAAAAAGTGCTTTTTAAGCATAAAATTTCCATTCACTTCAGCATGAGGACGAGCAAAAAATAAAATAAATGCCATTTTATATTATTAATATATAGTATATTATTTTAAGATAAGAATATCCATTCAAGTATAAGCAACTCACTAAATACAAATTTTTTTATGAGTCTTAATTTTTAATTTGTAAATGTTTGATACGCGTATTGACCATTGCGGCATAGCCGTACACTCGTAATTTTTATCGCATTTTATATATTTTTTTTATACATATATTCCAAAAATCAAGTTACAAGGCCCTAAATGGTCAGTGATGTTATAGACAGTTGAGAAATATCGTCGCGACTCCCGACTAATAGCCAATATTGTGTTAATCTCGACCCAGGATACTCGTAGACATCATTCTCTGTTTTGTCTGTGTCAACTAAACTAAAAAAAATTCTCTTGGATATTTATTTCTAGGCTGTTACATAAAGCCCAAGGAATAGTTTCAAATATATTTAACGCTCCTCCTGTTTTTAATAAGATTGTTTGTAGCAGCTCACGCAATGGCAGAATGGGGTATTATATCGATGATAGCTGAAAACTACAGATAACGTTTTTGTTTGTATATTGTAGCCACTTGCGGGGAAAAACATTTCCATAAATGCTTTGTGCTGGGCTCTCAGCTGTTAGTAGCTGTTTGACAGTGGCATAAGACAGAACGGTGTTCCTCTCGAGTGCAACCTTCTGACCGCAGAGAGTAATCGCAGAGTTAGGTCGAAACGGCCTAAAAGCTAACATTAAAAAACACTTTTTCGGGCCTAACAAATCCTTGCAAAAGTAAATAGCACTGTAAGTCAAAATAAGAGAATTGATTATTTGATTATTATCTGTCGGATAAAAATAGAAAATCTTTGGAAAATATTTAAAAATAAATAGCGTCAGCCTGCAGTGAACTCAAAACTGTGTTCCAGAAATAAATAATATTAGAATTGGAAAAAGAATGAGTGACCCAATTAAAAAAACTTCTTTCAAGAATGCTGAAAAGTTTGACATCGCTCAGTCAATGTGAATTATCGACATAAACCGGATGTAATAAGTACATATATAAGTACATATGTACACAATTAAAATTTGTATTAAAAAGCAAATAAGACAAAAATGTGGAAGTGAGCTTAAAATAAGTGTAATGTTGTATGGTCTGATCCCAGGCTGTACGCGTATTATCGTCAGACTAACCTTTGCTGACCCATTGCCCAGAGCTGAAGCGATAATCTTGTGTTACGGTCTGAATTAGATTTGTTTGCTATCAGCGCCGAAAATTTTAGCGCTTGGGGTAACCAAAAAACTATTTGAAATGTCTGCAAAAGCCATATATATTTCTTAAATTATCTTTATCTATTTCTTGTCATTTACGTTGTCTTATATTGCTTCTCTTTATATTGTTACAGCATGAGGGCTCTGGGTGGGCTCAACCTGCTTTTGGCCATTGCTATTTGTCAGGGTTACCAGGCGTACCAACGGTCTAGTTCCAGGTCTAGCTCGTCCGCATTCTACGGCGATGAACAGTCCTCACCAACTGTGCCACATCTCAATTCCTGGGCCTCAGCCCATTTCAAAGAGGTGCGACAGATGGCTAACCAACTTAAGCAAAAATTCAACGTTCTTTCCCAGGGATCTACAGTTTTTGGGTATTTACCGCCATGGACTGGTAAGTTTTAATATTTTCAAGGATACCAAGAAATGTAAAAGTCGCACAGAATTACTTTTATAAAAGTTAACTAAAGTATTACAAATAATGTCGTGTGCAGAATTAAACTTTAAAAGTTCGACTTTTGTATAAAATAATTTGTTAGTCGATTATTAGTGCAAAATCTGCTAGATTATTTAAACATCGGATGAGCGAAACAAACCCTTTACTTTACTTTTCAAAAAAAATTTCGTTTTAAGGATACAAAATGCTCAGTTATAGTTCCCTTAATACCATAAATCCCTATAATTACGATTCTATTAATGTCTGGGACATAATTATACCCGGTACTCGTAGAGGGTAGATTAAGAAGGTCATTAAAAAGCATGTAATGGGTAGATCAATATCAACAGCATAGTCTTTTAAGCCATATGTCCATATGTCATATGTCTATTCGTCCGTCCGATTTCAGAAACTATAAGAGATTGATACCATAAATGTCATTACAGAAAATACCAAAAATTAAAAAAGCTGAGATCTCAGAGACCTTATGAGCTAAAAAGTTTGGATTGCTATGAATGGGATTCTATTTTAGAGATCTCAACGCAGCCCATAGTAGTCGTATCATCCCACTTTAATGTGTACAAAGAGCAAAAAATTGTGGCGTTCATAATACTAATATTAATGTTTTTTCCTTATATAATATATTTTGTCAATATCGTTCGATTGAAAACAAAATTGCAAATCGGTGTCATTAAACATTAACGACTATATCATAGTCACGGCTCTCGTCTACCAAGCAAAGTAAAGCCCTTTGAATTTTAAGGGTTAAAGGTTGTTAAAGAAAATGTTAACCATATTTATTAAAATAAAACTAAAATTTTTTTGTATAAACAACTTTTACACATAGAATGCCAAAATATTTTAATTTAAATCTAAAAAAACGCATTTGCATTTTTCAACCAAACTCCGTAAGCATTATTTGAGTAATATAATATATAAATATTTCTCTACCAGTACTGTGATATCTTGTATTGATAAAATACCTTTTAGGTAAAAATAATATTTTTGTTTTGTTGGAATTTTTTTAAGGATCTTTATTTACCGGTTCTATTTTTCCAGCTTCTATTTTAGATTTAAGCAAAAGAAGCGCTCACGAGCTAGATGAATTAAGTTTTAAAATCAGCCAGCAGTTGGTCTTGGATATGCGACAGGGCAATATTGCGTACAGTACTATAGCGCAACCAAACTTTTTTGAAGCAAAGGCAGCCGAACTGCTTGAGCGCTACGCTGAGAGCGAGAGCGTCAACTTACAAAAGACTGTAGGTCTTGGTTCTTTTCAACCTGTGGACTTCAGCGAATACGATGAGGTGAAGAACTACGCATATCCCGCTGAGGTGAAAGTTTTTGAAGGGAAGACCTATTTGGTGCATAGAAATTGCACTGAAACGACTACAGTGCCGGAACAAGGTGTTTTGGGTCAAACGAAACATACGTTCCTCGACAATAAACAGACATCTATTCCATTCGGTAGCAGTATGACCACATTGACGCAAAAAAAAACTATCCGTGACTGGGTAAGGGAGAACATGGAGCCAAGTGTGATTGGCTACAATTCCGTGGTTAATGTGGATGGTCACCAGAAGAACAGCGCTTATAATCAAATTGCCACTGCATTTCCTCAATTCAGTTCAGATATGATAATACACAAATTTAACAAAACGATTACCACGAATTTGGATGGAACTAGTACCGTGGATGGATCGGAGTCGCAGCAGCGCTGGCAGGACGGAAAGTTGGTGTTTGATAGACAAAATCCAATAAGCCAAAAAACGGTATCGAGTGACGAGCAGTGGCAGCGCGAAGAGCGTGAAAGGCTCTTTTGGTATCTAACTACACCGCAACAAATCGTCGATTGGCATCAACAGCAAGAGGAGCGCATGCTAGGCGTTGTTCATCGCTATCGGATAAGTCTTGCTATGCTCAAAGAGTTCCATCGGCGGGAGCTGGCGCGCTACCAGGCTCTGTTGGAACAAGACCAGTCTCATGCTCAAAATATAAGCAATTGGGAACGGCAGGAGCGCGGTCGCCTGGACTGGCTGATCCAGCAGAACTGTTTTACTTCCCAAGACCTTGAGCGCTGGCAGAACGAAAATAACGGGAAGCTTTCCCAGATTGCCCAACTGCACGGACTTAGTCGGAACAAGTTCCAAAAATGGCAGCGCGAGGAGCTGCAACGTATTCATGCTCACTTAAACCAGGAAAACGAGTTGCGAGACTCGCAGGCTGCACCGTTGCCACTACAATCTACCTATACCTACGGTTCATCTAGTTCCCTCCCTGAGGATAACACCAAAGAGCAACAGCGATTGGATTTCCTGATTGGTCAGCACAATGCTACAATGATCGCACTCCAAAATTCCATTAAAGCAGACCAACAGCGACTGAAAAACCTTTCAATCAAATATCAGGGAGAGATGCAAAGCCAAACGCATTGGCTTCGCGGTGAAGTAGCACGAATTGGAGATCTAATTAAGCACCAAAACGAGCAAGTTTCGCAGATCACTGCTTGGCAAATTTCGGAGCGCTCCCGTCTAGAAACAATTTTACTGCAACATCGCGGATCATTGGACGAATTACAGCTTCGGATGAACCAAGACCGGAACTATCTGCAAAATCTGGCCACAAAGTACAAGGTGTCCGTAGAGGAGCTTGAAACGTGGCAGAACAAGGAGCTGAAGCGCCTTCAAGACCAGGGGCATCAGCAGCTTAATGATCAAATCAAAAACTGGCAAGCTATTGTAAGCACCAACCTTCGAGATATAGCGGTTCAAAACCAACTGACGCTTGAGGAGTTTAAGACATACATTATAAGTGATCGCAGTCACTTGGAGGAGATGGCGAAAACATATAAGGTAAAGGTGGAGGAGATTGAGCAGTTGATAAAAAGCGAGTTGAAGAAGTTTCAGTCAGAGGGTTTGCTTAAGGCTGTGGAGCAGGAGTTGATTTTGTGGCAGCAGAAGGAACGTGACCGTCTGCAGGCCATCGTGCATCAGAACTCAATGACCGTAGAGCAGCTGGAAACTCGGATTAAGAACGATCAAGACCACTTCTTTAAACTGGCCGATAAGTACAAGATCAGCGTTGAGGACATTCAAGATTGGCTAAAGAAGGAGTTGCTGCGGTTGCAGAGTGCTGGCTTGATTAAGGCGGAATCCTTAAAGGAGTGGCAGCAGCAAGAGCGCGCTCAAATTTCTTTGTTAGTGCAACAGAATAAATACTCCTTCACCGAGCTCGAACGCAAAATGCTGTCCGATCGAGCACGTCTTCAAACCATTTCGGAAACTTATAATATTAAGGTATCTGAGATAGAGCAATGGATCAAGTCCGAGGGAGATCGACTCCAAAAGGAGGGACAGCTGAGAATGGAGTCACAGCTTAACAACTGGCAGAAAATCGAGCACCAACGCCTTCTAGATCTTATTAATAAGAATAACCTCTCCATCGAGGAAATAGAGTCAAAGATCAGTAAGGATCAAACTCACCTCTATAGCTTGGCCCAACAGCACCAGGTGCGTGTCGAGGAGATCGAACAGTGGATCAAAAAGCAGATCCAAAATTTGCAAAATCAGGGCTTGATAGAAATGAATAAGCTGAAAGACTGGCAGCTGGAATGGCGCGGCAATCTCACAAATATGGTGCAGGACCGCGACTTTACCGTCGAGGAGTTCCACAAGTGGCTGCTTAAGGATCGATCACAGTTACAGAATTTAGCCATGCAGCACAACGTACAGATCGAGGAAATAGAACAGTTTGTTCATAAGGAGGAGCAGCGCTTCATCGGAATGGGTCTATTAAAACCCAATGAAAAGCTGACCAACTGGCAGGAGGTAGAGCGGTTGCATCTTAAGAACCTGGCCCAGCAGCAGTTTAAGTCTACCGAGCAATTGGAGGCCCGCTTAAGACAAGATCGTGAGCTCCTTGAACACCTGGCGCGCCAGTACAGCGTTCAGGTAGAGGAAATCGAAAGCTGGATGAAGCAGGAGCTGGCACGCATGCGCGACGAAGGACAGCTTCAAATCGATAATCTTACATCGTGGCAGCTGGCAGAACGCGAACGTTTGGAGACCCTGATCAAGCAGAACCAGCAGTGGAGCGCCGATGAGTTGAGAACCGAGTTGGAAAAGGATCGCGAACACATGCAAACAATGGCATTTCAGTACCACACATCAGTCGAGGAGATCGAGAAATGGATCGAAGGCGAAGTTGAACGGCTGAAACAGAAGGGAAAACTTAACATCGAAAAACTATCCGGCTGGCAACGCTCCGAACAGCATCGAATTTTCTCGCTTCTCCAGCAAAACTCCAATATAACCTTGGAGCAATTCCAATCCAAGGTGAGTAAAATGTTTTCTTGAATTCGGGATTATTATTTCGGTACGGCGGTGGGCTGCTGTCAACGTAGTGACGTAACGAACTGCAAATGCGCGCATCTACAGATATTATATATTATAGATATTATATAATTAATTAATTTACCAGGATATTGAAGAATATAAAAATATATACGATTTAAGATGTTCGACTGGTTGTGCTTTTATCAGGGCAAACAATTTAATTCCAAAATTTTTCAATTATCTTTGCAAAGAGAAAAAAGGAAAAACAAGAACAACTCTAATGCCTAGAAAGATGCCAGCGCATCGCAAGGTGGAGCCGTTATAAAGTCGGGCACGCGAAAAATGATGTTTTTAGTGGAAGCTCTGAAATCTCAGGAACTATAGGTGATAGGAAGTTGCGATTAAGAAATGAAGTATTTTTTCCGAAATTTGGCCACTTCCACTCGTATGCCTACAAAATTAGTAAAACTCACCTTTTGTCAGAAAAACACGTTTATAAACATATCGTGACGTCACTGTCCATGTGAGTCCTTAAAACTTACACATCTTAATACTCGCGTAATAAATATCCGATTTGAAAAATGGTTGGTATATCGATACATATTGACAAAAAATGTTTTAAAAAGTTTTCCGCACTTTGTGGGTATTAGAGTGGACGTGGCCGAATGAAATCATCTCCAGCTGCGGTGGCATCCCTAGAATACATATGCCAAGCCCTAAAATTTTGTAATTTATCGTTTTTATTTTTCCACGGGTTGTGGACCTTGGAGTATCCGTTGCCTGATAATGGTAATTAATGCGTTGGATTCTCAAGAATATTCATGCTTAGTCCCAAATTTTAGCTCTCACAGTTCTCGCGATTTCATAGATTTAGTTTTGAGTAGGCATCTAAAAAATCTGCTTAGTCCTGTTCATCTGGACATATGGTCAGTCAGACGGACATGGCTTAATCAACTTGGTTTTTGATCCTCCATAATGTATACTTTATAGGATCGAAAATGCTTCTTTGTACCTGTTACACTATAATTGTAGTTTATAAAAAAACGAGGGTGAGGATTAAGCAAGTTCTAGTTACAAATTTTGGACCATTTAGGTTTGGCAATTTATTTTAAAAGTTATTGAATTGTGTTAAAAAGGTTAATTATTCAGATACAAACAATAATGGCGAAAATAGAGAAGCATCTGGCGCGAACTACTCCTATGTTTGTTATAAAAATCATAAGGGGGCTCGTAATATTTGAGACAGAAGGTATTTCTTATTATATAGATAGACATTTTAAATATTTATTCAATTGTAATACTTTTACATTATAGATACAAAATGACCGTCGTTTTTTGATAAAGCTTGCGGAACAGCATCACGTTCATATAGAGGAAGTGGAGAAATATGTTAAGCAGGTGATCGATGACCTGCGCAAGAGTGGACAGTTTGATATAGAGCAACTACAAACATGGCAGAAGGTGGAGAGAGACTATATTAAGAGTTTAATTTCCGAGTACAAGAACGGGCTGTCTACTGCTGAATACGAGGAAAAATTACTAGCAGATCGCGCCCATCTAAACCATCTAGCTGATCAATATCGGCTAAACGTGGAGCAGATCGAGGAGTGGATGATCGCGGAACTAAAACGTTTGCGTGGCAGTTCTGAGGAATCTCTAAAAAACCTCAGCGACTGGCAGGTGTCCGAGTTGGATCGCCTGCAAAACCTGGTGAAGCAGCAGAACCACCTTACCTTTGTGGAGTTCGAGCTTGAGCTAAACCAAGAGAGAGAGCGTCTGCAGAACCTAGCAAACAAATACTCTGTAAGCATTGTAGAAATCGAAGATTGGCTTCGACAGCAGCTGATCAAACTGCGAACTACGGGTCAGACAACGGTCGAAAATTTAAGCAAGTGGCAAGTAGACGAACAACAGCGACTTATAGAACTACTGCTTAAAAAACAGCAAGAGATACCATACGAGCAAATGGAGCAAGAGCTGACACAGGATAACGCCCGCCTGCGTACCATCTCGCAGACGCATCATGTAAATATTGAACAGGTTGACCAATGGATGCGAGAGGAGCTGCGACGACTTCAGAGCTCCGGTCTTATACAGTTCGATCAGCAGACAAGGTGGCAGCAGGAGATCAGCAACGGATTCAAAAAATGGTTAAAGAATCAGCTTAACGGAGCAAGTTATAAGGAGTTTATTGCCTTTCTCAAGCGCGATAAACAGCGAATGGACAGCATCGCATCAGAGTATCACGTGACTGTGGAACAGGTGGAGAAATGGGTAAGGCTTACAGGCGTGTACGGAATCCATGTAACATAAGTACTGGATTATTTTTTAGTGCCTTTATAGCAAATTATTGATTTATTAAATTAACATAAGGTGTGAAAGTATCTTGAGAAGTTGCTGGCTTAAAAAAAGATTAAAACAAATTTGCGATGCACAAACGAAAATACCGCAAAATATGTTTCAGGTACCGTATTTTTTGTTAAATTGGTAAAAAGAACAACTGATTTAAGATAGTCACGGCACTCAGCGTTGCTTCTTGTTTTAAAATAAAATCAGTCAATTAAATAGATTATAAAAAAATTTCGTTTGCAATTTATTACTATTATATAAAAAAGAAATCTATTTTTTATTTGAGGTTCAAAAAGAAGCCGCTCGACTTTCGCTGATCGGAGTGATTGAACGTCCTGAAAACCACGTGAAGTACGAAGACATCGGTAACATATGGTTCGACGAACAGCCTGCTACTTGGAAGAACGAATTGTTGTCGCATCTTCGAAGCGTGACTCGGGAGCGACCCTTCTCTCAGCAAGAATTTGAGAGCTATTTGATCAGCAACAAGCCAATTTTCGAACGGATTACCAGCCAGTACCACGTCACAATCGCAGACGTTCATTTGTGGCTGAGCCAGAGCGCTAAGAGCGAGGGCCTGGTCACCACCGAGTGGCAAACTAAGGAACGACTTTACATCGAGGAACTTATCAACCAACAACATCGCAAGCAGCAACGGTGGACCATCGATGAGCTAGAGCTCTGGCTAAGCCACGATCTAAAGCACCTACAGGATGCCGTCGTCCAGTATCATTTGACAGCCGAAGAGTTGAAGGTGTGGTATAAGAACGAGCTAAGTCGACTGGTGGAGCAACACAAAATAGACCGTGGCTCGGACCTCGCGTGGCACTCTCAGGAGTTGCAACGGATATACCTGGTGATTGTGAATAACACGGACATAGATAAGATAGCTTTAGAAAAATCTACTTTTGATGACGTCCATCTCCTAGCGTCACAATATCAGACTTCTGTCGATAAGCTAAGGCAGTTCATTCTGAATAAGCTGAGTCACTTCTCGGACTTGGGCATTTTGAAGGATGTAAGACGACAGAGCAATAACTGGCATGAACAGGAACGAAATCGTTTGCGAGAAGTGGCTGCTGGTGTTGTGATTACTGAAAAGGAGCTTCTAGATTTTGTCGCACAGGACACAAGCTTCCAGAAACAATTAGCTCAGTTCTATCAGGTGGGTCTGGATCAATTAGCGCCCGTGCAGCGCATATTTATCGGCAACATGAAACGAGAAAAATTATTAGAACAGCGCCGATTAAATAAGTTAACCACTTGGCAACAGCGGGAACGTGATCGCCTTTACGAATTTATCGGCAATCAAAACATTACGCAGGCTGAGTTAAATAATTGGCAGAACCAGGCTACCAATTTGCTAGAGGAATTCTCATTGAAATACGAAATCACAGCTCAGCAACTAAAAGACTGGCAAAAGAAGGAGCTTGGACGCATTAACCAGATAGCGCGATACTATGCCATGTCGCAGAGTGACCTGCAACAATTTCGTGAGGGCGAACTTCGCCAAATAGTTCACGTTAACCATCGCTGGTTTATGACCCCTACCGAATCCAAAACATATGAGAAGCGTTTTCAATGGGCTCTGAGCCGGCTGCAAAGTCGCTTTGGCACGTTCGGTCAAGACCTGGTTGTTTGGCGCCGCACCCTTTTCCTACTAAGCCAGGGTCTCATTGACTTATCGGTAGACAGCGGCTCTAAAGGCGGCTACGTACTGGATCCAGGAAGCACCAACGCTACTGTTGCCTACAAACCAATATTCTCCAAAGATCGCGGGGACCAGCCGCCGCACACTTATGAGGATACCTTTGTTGACGGTGACGAACCTGGTCTGGAGGGAGAGGCAACCCGTTCTCGACTATCACAGCCCTCTATTTTTCTACCTTCATCCACTCCTCCGGTTCCCTATAACCAAGTTGTACCACTTAGTGGCTTAGAATACCTTCGTCAATACCACACCTCAAATGTTCCAGTGGGCACTTCCGCTGCCTCGGTCAACGTTGGGCCGGCCCTATCCTCAGCCAGTGCTAGTTCAACCATTAAGAAATGGAATCGGGCGGCTGGCGATGAAGCATCGCAACAAAATTATGATCCTAGCCAACAGTTAGAGATCGATGAGCTGGAATGGAACGAAAATCTTAAGGATCTTCGTCAGCAGGAGGTTGAGGACCATGACTTGAATCTTCAGACAGAGAACCTAAGTCAGCAGCAGATTCAGGTTGAAGATGTTCGTAAAACTCACGAGCTGGACCCCAACAATAGCAGGAACAAAGTAAGTGCTCGATTAACAAATTGAAACTCGAAAGATACATTTTACAATCTCATTCAATAGATTGAGGTAAAAGCGACTGCACAGCCATCCTTCTGGGAGAAGCTTAAGGGTAAACTCGGCTGAGAAGAAAAACAAAAAACGGTAATTTACCGAAGAGCTTGCAGAGTCTGACTTATAAAGTGGCTACGCGAGTTCATAAAAAATATAATATTTTCTACAGATATTTCTTTAATCACTAGTTTTAATAAAAAAATATTTTTTCAGAAAAAAAATTAAAAAAAAGTGTTTTTTTACCATCATTCATAGAGATAAAGAACGTATTGCATTTGTTGAATCGTAACGGATTTAGTTTGTATCCAATATTCGTATTAAGAAAATTCAAAAACAATATTTTAGGGTAACGTGATAATGGAAAAAGAAGAATGGGGACTGTTCAGGACATGGTAAAAAATACCGATTTCCAGGACGTCCGCTCTTCCTCTTCTCACTCTTAGTACTCGAGCTCTCAAACTCCCCCCTCACCAGATATCAACTGTCAACCAACTCCCGATCTCCCGTGCTCCTACTCCGCCCCTTCACAGTGCGCGAGAGCGCTTAGCTAAAATTTAACCCTTTTCGGCCGCCCGATCTTCGTTAGTCATCGACTAATTAATTCTTTATTGTCATAGTAAGGTACCGCTCTCTTGATTCCTTTGAAAATTGCTTTGTTGCCTTTACAAAGGAACTTACGCTAGCTTGGTCATTTTACTCACAAGTTTACGTAAATGTATAAATACGTGTATAATAAGCTGTGTTTATCAAAACTTGCGGCTTGTTTGGCATCAGCTATACTATTTACCATAAAATGGATTCTGGTAACTAGCAAATAATACATTTTTACGGGTGTGTTTCCTATTATTTAAATTATATTGTCTTGGAGTACCAATTGCTGATGCAATATCAAAACGTGTTTTGTGCTGCTAAAATTTATTAATACCGTACTGTATATATATTCTTGATCAGGATGAATAGCGAAGACGAATGAGCCATGTCCGTCTGTCCGTCTGTCCGTATGAACGCTGAGATCTCAGGAACTATAAGACGTAAAAATTTGAGATTAACCATGAAGATTCTTGAGGTCCCTACGCAGCGCAAGTTTATTACAGCATCATGTCACGCTCACTCTAACGCCCACAAATCGTAAAAAAAAAAAATTGGTGAAATCTCAGGAACTATTAGAGCTAGAAAGTTTAAATTCAAAAAGTATAATCTTAAGATGCCAGCACATCTTATAGTAGTAATTCTATCCAGCCACACCCACCCATACGCCCACAAGGCTCAAAAGACGCTGTTTCTAGAAAAGCTGATATCTCGGTAACAATAAGAGATAGAAAATTCAGATTAAGCATGTAGGTTTTCATGATGCTCCCAATGCAAATTGTTTTTTTCCGATCAAGACACGCCCACTCTAACGCCCACATTATTCTTTTAAGTCTAATTAAGGCTAAGTCTCGTTGCTGCGCTGCTTGCAGGCGTCGGCTGAGAGACGGCCATCTATGTACTTATGTTTATAAACATATGCCCTCTTATGTGAGGAGCGCGAGGGGTATGCACATGCGGTCCGCTCATGCAATTATGCCGACGCTAGCACTTTCTGCGAGTGGCCTAAGCCTAGCGATCGGTTCATATTTCGGCCACTTGGGGTTTATGACCGGGACCATGAATTATGTAAACACTGCAACAAAGTGTTACAGTGCGTACCCTTTAAGAACTCTCCCTCCTTTTGAAAAATAACGTAATATTATGAAGTTATTTTAATAATAATTTTTAGTTATAAAAAGTTGTGTGTGAAACTATGCATGGCCATACTAAGTACAATTTATGAAATAAATATTTTTAATCTATCTTTATAAACTGTTTGTTTCTTACATGAATTATTTGTTATTACTATGTTATCTCTATCTCTTATTTCCGTTACTTTATTCAGAGCTGTGTATTTAGGATCTAACTTATGACCTGTCTGAATTTTTAGTAAAACTTGATCACCTACTGATATATCTATATCTCTTACTTTCTGATCATATAGTAGTTTATTTCTATTCTTATTTGCTTCTAACATAACTCTAGCTCTTTTATAAGCTGCCTCTAATCTATATTTACTCTCCTTAGCATAGTCATCTATATTATATATTGTTTCTACGCTATCTATGCTATTAAAGTGTTTCGGTATATTACTTGTTTTACCAAATACTAGCTCATATGGACAATAAGTATGTACCATAGAGGGGGTCGTGTTGAAACAAAAGACCAAATATTGAAGCCATACATCCCAATCAGTTTTATTAACCGATATGTAAGATAGCGACGGTATTTGCGTTTTTATTTGCAACTGGTATGGCAACTAGATATTTTGTTTAATCACTTATTAACGTGACTACATATTCATTGCCATTTTCTGATTTTGGTAGTGGACCAACAGTGTCCACTATTACTCTGCGGAAAGCGTTTATTGTTGTATCGGTTATTGTTAAAGGAGTCTTTGTATGTGATGTAATTTTTGACTTCTGACTTTTATGACATTTTCTTACGTACTCAGTTATATCTTTAGACATACCTTTCCAGTAATAGTGTCTTCTTACTTTGGCCAAAGTTTTTGACATGCCAGTGTGTCCTCCTTGAATTGGATCATCATGAAATTTAGACTGAATAGCTTCTTTGTCTTTTAGACTTTTTATTTGGGTCACCGGGATGAGACGCGCTACTCTTAAAGTTTTCAATATATTATTGCCCATTAATTTGAAATTATCTATTGAAGTATATTCAAAGATATTTTCCCACGGTGCCACTTTGAGTTGGCTGATTTTATTTATACCGGATTGCAGTTCAAGCCTTTGGAAAAATGGACCTAAGTCTAGGATTCCATTGGTATATAAATCGCTAACATCATATCTTGCAGTAATTTTCTTGCCATGTTTAAATTGTTTATGACGTCGTATACGTTGGGCTTAGAAGCTTTTTCAATAGTTTGCTTAGGCAATTCTATTTCTTTATTTTCCGCGCCGATTTTTTGTCTACTTTGATATCTTGTAATGACTTTATTGATATTTCCAGTTATATTTTGTAGATCTTTGATGGTTATTCTTGATAACGCATGAGCTACATAGTTGTCTTTTCCCTTCAGATATTCCACAGTGAAATTATATTCTTCCAGCTCAAGTCGCATGCGCGTAGGCTTAGAGCTTGGATTAATCATTGAAAACAGGTAAGTTAAAGGTCTATGATCAGTCTTGACAGTGAAATGTCTACCATAAACATATGGTCTGAAATAAGTTATTGCCCAATGAATTGCTGTCAATTGAATTGCTGTCAATTCTTGTTCTGTTGTACTTTTATTACTTTCGCCCTTAGTAAACGATCTTGATGCATAAGCAACTGGAAGTCAGACCTTAAGTCCAGACATGAGAAATATTTCGCTCTTCCTAGTTAATCCAAAATATCATCAATTCTAGGTAGCGGGAATTTATCCGACAACAGTTTTTTATTAATCTGACGATATTCAATTACTAATCGACATTTTTTCGTATCAGATCAGGGGAGTGATTTCTTCGAAACTAATAACAGTGGGCTATTATAGTCTGATAAAGACTGTTTTACTATTTTATTGTCTATTAGTTTTTTTACGTGTATGTTAATTTCATCCTTTTGTCTATGTGGACTTCTATAATTTTTTATGTAAAACCGGTTCTTCATCCTTCAACCTTAGTTTTTGCTTGTAGAAATTGTTTGTAGTTATTGATTCGGTTTCGAGTCCGAATATATCACTGTACTGTGTGCATAAATCAGTTAATATTTGCTTGAACTGAGGTGGAAAATTTTTGGATAATTGAGATAAGACAGTTTCTTCTCTATTTTCTGGATTGTTTTGAACTATGTCACAGTTCGAAAGTGGTTCATATTTTAAACTGTGAATATTTACTATTTGGTCAGTACTGATTGTATTCAGTAATCGGACAAATGCATTTTTGGTTGTTGCGACTGTGTTCGCAACATAAATGCCATGTTGAATTTTCTAATTAGGTATTAGTATACTTTATTCATCTAATGATAGATGAATCTCTCGGACCACTTGAGATCTTGCTGGTAGAATTATGGAATTATTACCAGAACTGTATGTTATAGGAACATAAATTGGAAAAATTAAATTATTTGGTCTTAGGATAAACCAATAAACCAATAAACCAATTCTCACAGAATTGTTTGTATTATTGTTATTGTGGCCTCGATTTGAGTTGCCACGGCCTCTTGAGTTTCCTCTATATTGGCCTCGTCCATTACTGTTATAGTTGGAACTGTTGTAGTTGTTGTAATTATTATTACGACTACGATAGTTTCCTCTGAAGTTTCCACGTCCGCGGTTTCCACCACGCTGTGTATAATTTTTAAAATAAAGGACAGTATTAGGTTGTCCAGTTGCTTCGTTACATAGATTGTTGTTTATTGTATTTAATTAATATTCGTACGAAATGTAAGGCAATTAAAACTATATCTATAATTTTTGTAAAGAAGACAATTGAGGGACCCGTTTGCACACGGCAGTGATGCACTGCATTGATATTGATTGAAATTGAACAGTTTTTCTAAGTGTGATTACAGATGCGAATAGTAAATTGCCCTAGTGCGGTAATTATATATTAGGTGTATATCGGTACTTAGCTACGATTAGTCAAGTCAAGTATAGGCTTACTGGCTAAGACTTATGAAATAGGCTCAGTTTCAGTTACAATTCTACTCTGATTTTATGTCTGCAACACCATTTGACATAAGAAACTCGTTAACATTTAATGCTACAGGCTACTGTTCCGATTTGTAGTACCTCCAGTTGTCTTCCACCTTCGGCATTCAACAGTGTATTATAAGTAACCTAGTGTAAAAGTCGAGCTTTTTTAGTCTCTGAGACATCACTATCACTCTCCTTTGGTGCTTTCTTCTCGCAGAACTCGATCAGATACGAACAGACGCCGGAGAGTGCTATAAATATGCCAGCACAGTAGAAGGTGTCGTCCCATCTGCCCGTATGCTCGTATGTATATAACGCCGGCAATGGGGGGTCCTGCGATCATGCCCACTCCCTGCACCAGCAGCACCAGACCGTAGGCACACGTGAAATCGTCCAGGTCAACAATACTGACCAGGATGCTGGGCGTAAAAGAAAATGAGCTGGCAAACGTGAATCCGAAAATGACACACATGGCCATCAGGCCAATGTAGTTAGTCATTAGCAAAGACATAAAGAACACCGAAGCTCCGCACACCAACATGCACAGCGAATAGCATATGTTGATGTTCATCTAGGACAGATCGCCCAGATAGCCCAGTCCTATCATGCCCACAGTTTGGGCAATGCCGACATCCGATATCAACTCGGCACTCACGCTCACATCGTAATCATATTGCTTCATGTAGTCGGGTAGGTAAAGATAAGGTATAATGAACCGGTTATGCTGTCCAAACGGGTACGACGTGTGGCCATCTCGCTGTTTACCGATTGTGCAACTGTTGACGAACTTGGATATGGCATCATTCAGTGTGTTGAAGGTGCCAGCCTGCATGACGAGTTTTACCTTAAAAATTGCGCAGTTCTTAGTCATTGCCTTGACGGCATGCTGAGTGGGATAATTCCTTGCCAATTCTAGTGATTGTCCGTCTGATATGTATGCTCCTTATAAGGCTTTCGTCATCTGCTCAACCTCTTGTGTGTATTGGTTTGCAGTTTTGTTGCGTAGCTGTAGGTTCATCAGTTTTGCTGACAATACTTCTACAGTTTCTCCCTTGACGTTGCTTTTTAGTCTAGAAATCACCTCAGAAATCGTTGTTTCGTTTCCTATTAGATTTCTAGCGGCACCCTATAGTTTTCTTTTTATTATGGAGACTGCGAGTTGTTCGCGCTCGCCCTTTATTGACTCTATTATTTCTAACGCATCCATAAAACTTGTTAGATTTTCCGCTTTACCATCGAAAACTGGTATCACCTTGGATGCTGTATTTATGAAATCAATATTGGATTGTGCCATTGTGATAAGGTTGCTTGTCTCGCTAGGAGTATCCGAATCCGTGTAACTATCTCGATCTGTGTATACCGCTGGAATAGTAAGATTATTTAAATCTTCCTCTTCTATTTTGGGGTTTACCTCTTCTAATTTTAATTCGTTTGTTTCAGCTGATTCTGCGTCAGGTGCAGTGTCTACTGATATGGGAGTGTTTAGAGCATTCGGTATTACTATTTCTAAACCGAATTTTTGTTTAACCGATATTAGATTAGATCGTAGTCGCATCAGAAGTTTAGATACCTGAGACAAACGATATCAATTCAATCTCTCCCTGTGACCATGTATTAGTATTCGCGCTTCGTTAAAGTTCTCTACTAATATCTCAACATGTTTTCTAACTGTATTCTTTTGGATTGGTATATTCTGGGTTAGTGACTTATACGATTTGTCAAAATTTGCTTTGATATTATTTATTTCTTTATACAATTCATTTCAATCCATTATATCATGGGCATTGTACTTAGTTTAGGCATTTTTTTAAAATTATTTTGTATACAATTATTTTTATTTTTATTTTTTTTATTACATATATGTTGTATATTTAAACAATGTTGCTTATATTTTATCCAGGTCATTAGTCCGACTCATATATCTTTTCTTTAAACATCTATTATGCAGCTTATATATTTTATAAAATAAATTTGCGAACATTATGACAACAATGATTATTAAAAGTACTTTGTTTATGACATTGGCAGTGGAATCCACAGTTTTTATATTAAAAGTCATTTTTGTAGGTGGTACATATACCTTTATGTTATAATTTGGAATATAATTATTATTGTTTTCTTTTGAGGATTTGCTTATTGCATTACCTCTCATCTATCTTTACAGGTTTTTGCACTATGTTTTCCATAGCTTCACGACCTACACGACTAATTGGGCAGAGATGGTTCCGCTCAATTTTACAATTTATATTATGTTATATCGCAGTGCAATCAAAAAAATTAGGCAACGCAGTGCATGGGTTAATCCTGCGTCCTCTGCTGCGATGTTTCTCCTACCGGTCCGCGTCAGCTGGTCGTCGCCGGCTTGGCTATGCTGACGCTCCCTCGAAGGCGCAGGGGCGATCGTGCCTCCCACGCTTTGTATCTGCTGTTGTTGTCCTGGGCCTATGGGCTCAAGCGGTGCCGGTGCTGGCTTCGCACAGGCAACTTCTCCCACGGAGTAAGGGGCGGATGGCCTCTCACACTAGTTGTTTTTCCCTGTGTATGTGTATTTACAGTGCAAACTGCTTAGTGGCCCTGGACAGTCGGCGGGGCAGCGGTCCTTCCTCCTCGGTATTTCCTTAGGTGATGGAGGTTTAGTATTTTTTTGGTTTATTAATTTTGTAACTGGGTGAGTTTTGATTGGTAGCTTGGGCTTTTTTATACTTGACTTTAGAAAGATTTTCATTTTCAGCTTTACAGCTGTGATGGGGGGTGGTATGTTTGTATATAATAGCCACTTCAAGTGCGCTATTCTTTTTGTATTTTATTTTTAACACTAGCCCGCCCCATCACACTCTACTCAATCAGATTTAAATTTTTTGTTTGATATATTCCGAAGATTGCAGGATCGTAGGACCCACACACAAACACCTCCTATTCAACTCCGAGCTCTCCCGGTCGGTCCTTCGATAGACCTTGTGGTATCCCAAGTCCAGCGTGAATGAGTTACGTTAATATCCTGGGGCACAAAATATAATATATTTATTCTTTCTCGATTCCTTCTGCTTCTTCTTCTTGTTAAACTGGTTTTTCTTGATGGCTCGCTTGTTGATTTTCTTTTGGGATCAACAGGCAGCACGCACGTCCTGTCATCTTCGGGTCCTGTCACGGTCGCCGTGAAATGGCAGCAACAATAAATCCTGACATACTTTGATTATTCTGGTTTATTGTTGAGGAGCAGCAGTGGTGCCTCTGCCCAGGCTTGAATTGATTGTGGCTTTACAATATTCTTTTAAAGTCTAATTAAGGCCAGTTTTGCGTTGCTGCGCAGGCGGCGGCAGAGAGACGGCTATCTATGTACTTATGTTTATAAACATATGCCCTCTATATGTGAGGAAACGCGAGGGTGATGCCACATGGGAACGTCCGGCAATTATGCCGACGCTAGCACTTTCTGCTTTCTGCCTAAGCCATAGCGATCGGTTCATTTTTCGGCCACTTGAGGCATGACCGGGACCATAAATTATAAAAACACTGCAACAAAGTGTTACAGTGCGTACCCTTTAAGAACTCGGTACAGTGGGTATTCAATATTAGTGCATACTACAAAAGCAACT
>NW_024572904.1:0-11595 GCF_018153835.1 Drosophila eugracilis | reverse complement strand
TAGATATCGATAAGTATAGATTTATTCAAAAGAGCATTCGGGGGGGCTTAACACAATGTTGCCATAGATATACAAAGGCAAATAACAAATACTTAACAGATTTTGATCCAACAAAGGAATCATTCTTTTTAATGGATGCAAACAATTTATATGGTTGGGCAATGTCACAACCTCTTCCATATAGAGGGTTTGAATGGTTGTCCCCTAATGACTTAAAAAAATTTGATATACATAACATATCGATCGCCTTCATGATACACATATTAAGTGTGCCTTTGATTCTAAGCTAGATAAATTTTTAATAAAAACAGGTAGTAACGCAGGGTCAAATTTTGTAGGCTCTCTTGTACAAGATTTATCAAACCTGAATGATGAGTACTTGTATAAAGTTAAACCAATCATAATGACTCCTGAAGACGAGTTTGAATTTCAGGATTCATTAAATTGTCATATTTGTAAAAAAAATATTATTAAATGATAGAGTTAGGGATCATTGCCATTTAACAGGCTTATTTAGGGGTGCAGCTCATTCTAAAGGTAACTTGGAGTATATACTATTTAGATTTATTCCAGCGTTTTTCCATAATTTTTCTAAGTATGATTGTCATTTATTTATTGAAGACTTGGCTAAAATTCCTGGTAGTATTAATGCAATCCCAGTAAATAAAGAAAAATATATTTTGGTGTCCAAAACCATAAAAACTTCAAATGGAAACAATTCTGAAATTGGATTTCTTGACACATTCAGATTTATGCCATCAAGTTTAGATAGCCTTGCTTCTAACTTAATTGATAATCAGTTAAATACAGTAAAAACATTTTTTAAACATGAAATAGAATTCAGGCTAATGTGTAAATAGGGTTCTTCTTTTGAGTTCTTCTTTTTAAAACCCACTCTGAATCGGATTACCTTTATAATCT
This sequence comes from Drosophila eugracilis, assembly GCF_018153835.1. Classification (NCBI taxonomy): domain Eukaryota; kingdom Metazoa; phylum Arthropoda; class Insecta; order Diptera; family Drosophilidae; genus Drosophila; species Drosophila eugracilis. The sequence goes on along the minus strand of NW_024572904.1, from coordinate 10,674 downwards.
TCAAGTAAGAATGTTTTGGGGAATATATTCTTGACATTTCAATTTTAAAGATTTCTGTTGTATAATTCGGTGTATACCCTTTTTCAAACACATTTTTATACTTGCTGATACGAACGTGATCGTCATTTCGTAGTTTACTCTCAACATATATCTTTATGTGATTATATAAGTCTTGTAATATTTTTTTTCCAATAGTTGTGTTAACTCTGATTGGGATAATTTTTATGGTTCTATGTACCCTATTATTGTAATCAAATTTTTGTAAATATCTATCCACTTATATTTCCCATTGAAACTAAACCCACGCCACATTGACTCTTTGAGTGTTCTATGAAAACGCTCGACAATTTATGCCTTAAGAGTGCTGAACGTCGAATAACGATTTATATCATAACGTTTCATTAATTGTTTAAATTGTTGTTTTTGTATTAAAAAACTCTTTTTCATCATCTGTTTGGAAATTTTTTGGTGTTCCATGACCTGATCTTAAGATTTTCTCCATTGCTTGGGAAACATCATTGGCATTTTTTGATTGTAGTGCTTCACCCCAAAGCAAATTTAGAAAACGTATCAATTACATTTAATAAGTAACGATAACCCTTGATAGATGTTGAATAACCCCCCATTTCAACCAAATCTGCTTGCCACAGATCGTTCGTAATGACTCGTCTTCGTTGAAATGTCTTCCCCCAACTTTCTGACACACTCATCTGTATATTGTTTTGTGGTCAAGTCATCATATAAGGGCTTAATAGCGTATTTAACTCTTTTATTTTGAGCGTTTAGATTACCATCAGTATCAATTAAAAAAGTTTCATTTAATTTAACACCTCTTTTTAAATTATCTGATCGCTCCCTATCATTAGAAAAATGTCCAAACTTGTCAACAGACATGATGATTATAAATAAAAATTTGTTTTGTACTCTAATTAAACAATAATGCCCTCCTCTCGCAGTTCCTCTACTATTGAGAAAATCTCATTATTGTGATTGTTGTTACCCGGTGTTTTTAACGGCACTAAAATTTGTAACCGTTCGACTAGTTCATTCACATCATTCCAATATATAGAATTTGGTTTTGATTCCTCCAGAATCATATAACCGAAACCAGTTTTCGTTCGTAGTGGAGTGGATGTTCTAGGATTTTCATTATCGTTTATTATTTTTTTAATAATTATATTTAAATGCGCGTGAACCTTTAATTCGATTATTCACGTTATAGCCTAATCTGTGAACATTTGTTTCTAAAATATTATTTTTATATGTTTTTAAATCATGATCATTACAATTTTGGGTGTGTTTATAAAATATAAGAGAGTATAGACCAGAAATTATCTTGCAACTCATTCCACTAGACAAATGAATCTTATTATCAATAATTTTTAGTACACTATTCCTTAACGTTAATACATTATCAAAACTTTATTAGGTCCGTAAGCCCTATCCAATATAATTTCACGACTCAAATAACTGATATTAAAATCATAATTTTTGTTATCTATTTCGTCTTCTATATTTATATCTTCCCTCATTATACCCGTTACTCGTAGAGTAAAAGGGTATACTAGATTCGTTGAAAAGTATGTAACAGGGAAAAGGAAGCATTTCCGACCCTATAAAGTATATATATTCTTGATCAGGATCAATAGCGAAGTCGATTGAGCCATGTCCGTCTGTCCGTTCGTCTGTCCGTATGAACGCTGAGATCTCAGGAACTATAACAGATAAAAAGTTGATATTAACCATGAAGATTCTTAATTCCCTACGCAGTGCAATTTTATTACAGCATTCTGCCACGCCCACTCTAACGCCCACAATTCGCGAAAAACTAAAATCGCTGAAATCTCAGGAACTATTAGATCTAGAAAGTGAAAAATTCAGTATAATCTTTAGATGCCAGGGCATCTTATAGTGGTACTATTTTCCGGCCACACCCACCCATACGCCCACCAAGGTCAAAAGACAGTTTACGCATTTTCTAGAAATGCTGATATCTCGGTAACTATAAGATATAGTAAGTTCGGATTAAGCATGTTCGTTTTTATGATGCTCCCAATGCGAATTTAGCCACACCCACCCATAAACCAAGATCAAAAGACCGTTTTCGCATTTTCTAGAAAAGTTGATATCTCGATAACCTTGAATAACTTATTTCTGTTAATATCTATCGATTTACCAAAGATTTCATAGATCGTAACATTATTTCGCTATTTATTAAGGAATTTAGGTTATAAAACCTCACATGGCTTGTGACGTCACTTTCAATTACTCAACATGCTTCCTCTGACAATAGGTGGGGCCTTATGAATTTCAACTAGCAAAATTAATATTTTAAAATTGTGTAAAACAGTAACGGGTATCTTATAGTCGCGGCACTCGACTATAGCGTTTGCTTTGTTTATAATATGGACAAGTGAAAGAAACCCGAACCCTCAAACCAGATTTTTTCCAAGACATGTGCGCTTACCGACACTGAACGGTAAGAAACGTGGAATATATTTCTTAAGCTGAAAAACATATTCATATTTTAAATTGTTGTAATTATAACCGCTACTCGTAGAGTAAAAGGGTATACTAGATTCGTTGAAAATGATGTAACACCGACCCTATAAAGAATATATATTCTTGATCAGGATCAATAGCGAAGTCGATTGAGCCATGTCCGTCCGTCCGTCTGTCCGTATGAACGCTGAGATCTCAGGAACTATAAAAGATAGACAAATGAGATTAACCATGAAGATTCTTTAGGTCCCGGGACAGCGCAAGCTTATTTCAGCATCCTGCCACGGCCACTCTAACGCACAAAAAACTAAATTCGCTGAAATCTCGCGAACTATTAGAGCTAGAAAGTCACATTTCAGTATGTATAAACTTTGGATGCCAGCGCATCTTACAGTGGTACTATTATCACACCCACCCATACGCCCACCAAGCTCAAAAGACAAGAAAGTTCGGATTAAGCATGTAGGTTTTTTGATGCCCCTTATGCGAACTGTGTTTCCCTAACGCCCACAAAACCCGAAAAACCAAAATTGCAAAAATCTCGGGAACTAAAAAAGCTAGAAAGTTGGACTGAGGAATATGTATTTTAGAGATGCCACTGCAAACTGTGGCGTCTATAATAATATTATGAATGCCTTCGCTTGACCTTATATAATTTATTTCTGTTAATATCTATCGATTTACCAAAGATTTTTAAAAACGGCGCGTTATTTCGCTACTTAAAAAGAAATTTAGGTTGTATGGCCTCACATGGGCAGTGACGTCACTATCAATTACTCAACGTGCGTTGCCGACAATAGGTGGCGCTTGGAGAATTTTCACTAATAAAATAAATAATAAAATAAATTAAAATAAATATTTTAAAATTGTGTAAAACAGTAACGGGTATCTTATAGTCGCGGCACTCGACTATAGCGTTTCCTCTTGTTTATTTTTGAAATTTTGCCTAACTTATTGAAACCGCATTGTTTGTCTCTTTTTTTATAAAGCTCTGCACTGGAGTCTGGCCCCACCAAGATATTGGTTCTGTAACCTGTATGCTTTTTATCTAGAAACCGCTGCTGCTAAAATTAATAAAGATATTTCCAGTTATTTTAGCTTATATTTAATATAAAATTATTTATAAAAACAATTGTCCCCTTTGTAACACCAAATCCCGATATAACTGTGTTTTCCATTGCTACATGAGGAACAGTAGGAGATGATGAATGTCGTAGAAGCTCTTAAATTACCGCCATAGTATATGACATTTTATTCATATCATAAAGACTAATACTCCTTACTCCATAATTCGAAACAAAATCTACCTCCTGTTTTATCAGCTGACCAATTATAGGAATTCATCTATGTATGCCAGAGCCAATATTACTAAATTTCCAACTGCTGTGTGCCCTCCAATAAAGTCTTCTAACATAAAAATCATTGTATTACCGGACACATTCTGGTTTTCTCTTAGACTTTTTATCATATCATCAGTGAAATCTTTGCCAGGTGCCGCTAAATTTTTGATACTTTCTTGACAATTGAAAATTTTATCTAAAATAAATTTTTGTATAGTAGTTTTTTTTTTTTTTTTTTTTTACTTTGCTTTTTATTTTATTGAATCTTTTCCCTATGAAGACTAACAATAAGTGTATCAAATCTTAAACCTAATTACTCTAACTAACTGTCATATGACTGATATTATGCTATAGGGGGCCCGAAAGTTATTGCTGGCTATGCAGGTCGTTGCTTTGGAGAGGGGATCGGCTGGGAACCAGGCTTCTTGCGAGGAGATTGGGGTGCATAGAGAGTTTTTCATTGTAGGACGCTTTTTATTTGTCTATTTCATCTTTTACGGTAAGAATGCCTAGGTCCCTGTGGATGTTTAGATTGCGAATGTACCATGGTGCCCCAGTGATAATTCGGAGGGTTTTTGACTGGACGCGCTGTATAATGTCTATATTCGTTCTGCTGGCGTTCCCCCATAGCTGGGAGCCATATGTCCAGATGGGCTTGAGGATAGAGTTGTAGAGCAAGACCTTGTATTCCAGACGCTGGGGTGAACGGGCATTAAGAATCCAGTGGAGGCTGTTGGCTTTCAGTTTTAGGTGTTCCTTTTTGCATTGGATGTGTCTTCTCCAGGTTAGTCGTCTGTCAAGGTGGACGCCGAGGTACGTTACATCGTTAACTTGGGGAATCTGCGTGTTATTTAATGATAGTGGAGGGCAAGTTTGTCTGTTGAGGGTAAACGTTATGTGTTTACATTTTTGTTCATTTATTTTAATCCGCCAATCAGATAGCCATCTCTCTACTACGAGCAGGTGATTTGCTAGCTGTGTGGTGGCTCTGCCTGGGCACCCCGAGAGACTTAGAATTGCGGTGTCGTCAGCGAACGTAGATGTTGTTAGCTGCTCATTTGTGGGAATATCCGATGTGTATAGGAGGAACAGAGTAGGCCCTATCGCGCTTCCTTGCGGGACTCCAGCTTTGATAATGTAGTCTCCGGATGTTGCTGTGTTGCACCTTACTGCGAAGGTTCAGTTGTATAAATACGACTCAAGAAGCTCCAGGCAAGTGTGTTTTAATTTTGTGCATGAGACCATCTAGCCATACTCTATCAAAGGCTTGACATACGTCGAGGAATATTGCGCTGCAGTATTCCCGATGCTGAAAGGCTGTGCGAATTTCTGATGTTATTCTGTTTACTTGTTCGATAGTTCCATGGTTTTGACGGAAGCCAAATTGATGGGCAGGGATAACATTGTGTGCTTCTAGATATGGTATTATACGGGTTAGAAGACATTTTTCGAACAACTTAGACAAACACGATAATAGACTGATTGGTCTGTAGGATGACGAAATTGTACGGTCTTTTCCGGGCTTCGGTATCATAATGACAATAGATTTTTTCCATTTTTTGGGTAGTAGCCGAGTGTCATGATCCCATTGAAGAGCTTACAAATAACCTCAAAGGCAGAGTTTGGAAGTTCGGTTATCATTTTTGGGGTTATTTGGTCACCGCCAGGGGCCTTTTTCTGTTTCAGTTCCCCAATGACTTTCGCGATCTCCTTCGGCTGAAACAATGGTGGCAAGGAAATAGATTCAGATTCTATTTGTGGTAGTACAAATGAACCAGTGTCAGGGTTCGGCTGGAAGACGTTTCTGAGATGTAAAGCAAAAGATTCGGCTCTATCCGCGTCGCTGCGTACGCAGCTGCCAGATGAATTTCTTATCGGCGTGACTGTTTCGACAGGGGAGCTCAGATTTGGATGAGCCCTCCACAGAGGATGTTTTGTACTCGTTGGCGAAAGTTGTTTAATATACCGCAGTTGTGCCTTTTCTGCGTCTTGCTTTAGAGCTCGATTTTGTAAGCGAGTGGCTTTAATAAGACGTTGTTTTGATGATGGCGATCTGTTTGCTTGCCAGGCCCGTCGCAAGCTCCTCTTTTCTAGGACCAGCCGTTCAATTTGCAGATTAGTTTTAAGGTGGTTGGTTTCCATCTCCCTGCATTGTGGTGTTGCGATAGTGGCTGCCTTCGCGAATACTTCTTCAAGAGCATCGGTAGAGCCGTCGATGTCAGCTGCGAGGTTAAATTGAGGGTTTAGTTTGATGTGTGAGCTTACATACTTTTTGTATTTTAACCAGTTGGTTCTGTGCGACGTCAACCTGTGGGGGTCATCTGTAATTTTTGTGCATTGAAGGAGAGTTATTTGCACTGGAGAATGGTCTGACGAAAGGTCCGAAAGTGCTCTGGCGCTTATTAAATTTCGTGGAATATTTTTTGTCACCGCAAAGTCTATTAGGTCTGGGACTTTCCGGGGGTCTGTTGGCCAGTATGTGGGGCTGCCGGGGGAAACGTATTCTAATTTGTTGTTTGGTTTTTTGATTGTATAGTAGTTGACCAGTGTATTTTTTTTTATGTGAGTTGTATAAAATGGAATTAGCCAAGGTAAAAAATCAAATAAATAGCCATGGTTAATTTGACAACAGATTTCATCTTAGTTTTCAATTACTTTTTGAAAATCTTTATAGGTATAATTAAACCGAAATGAACACGTATATTGACAGAACATGTTAGCACCAGCTTTTAGAACTAATGGTTTTATTTCGATTGGATTTCCTGGAGATATTTTATTTAGATGGTCCAATAACTGATAAATTTCAAGGCTTCCTATCTCAGACACCTTGTTAAAGTAGGAGGATGCTTCTCGAGGAGAACAATGTCGTCGTGCTAAGCTTAACCACCTTAGTTGTAGTTGTGATCAGTCATACAGAGCCAAGGCTATAATATAATTTTAAAAAAATAATATAATAATAATAAATGCAATGTGCGTAGGTTTTAAAAATTACAATTATCTTAATATGCGCGAAACGAAAGCTAAATATTATTTTTAACTGGTTCTAAATAAAAAGTTTCTTCCAAAATTAAACAAATTTATTACCTTACATCTTAACAAAAGATATATTATCTTTCTTTTTATAAATCTTAAATTTCCTATCAACCATTTCCGCAATAAATTCCTCCCGAAGATGTGTATACCTCTCCAGGGTGTATAGAAAGTAATCCTCCAACTCCAGAACAAGGGATTTTACAATATTCGTACTTTTACACTCCGCCTTGAGTATGTGGAATTTTTCATTTCCAGGCATTCTCTCCTTTCATAAAATAGATTCCTTAATACATTTATTGAATTCTTGAGTTACCGTCTCAAGCTTTAATTGTTTTGCATTGTTTTCAACATCAATTGGCATGAACTCTGTTTCTGCGGCACCATCTTTTTCCTCGTTCTTCTCGTTGAAGTCATAAACTAAACTTGTCAGATTAACAGGTGTCATCCTATTATCCTCGTCAGTAGGATCGGAATCGACTTCTGTAGTCTCCTCGTTCTTATAGTTGTTGTTCTCCATGTTAATTTTATTATTTATTGTTTTTGTTGTTAATCAGTTGTTTTTTGTTGTTAATAAGTTGTTTTTTTGATGTTTATCACTTTTTGTTATTGTTCACTCTGGAGTTAGTACCACTTGTACCACTTGATTGTAATTCATCTAGGCTTACTATACCACATGCTCGAATTCTTGGAGAGAGTGGAAGTAAATCTCTCATAAATATTCCTCGAAAATTTGGTATATATTTTTTAACACAAGTTGTAATGTCTATATTTGAAATTGGGTAGCTGACATGGCTGCAATTCCACTAGCTAAACTACCGAGGGCATTTAGTTACGATTGGTAAAAAACCATAAATTTTGGTACATTAATTATTCCTGGTTTTATCACGTTTTTATTTGAACCCCTTGCCGATTGAACTGATTTTCGTGCAATTTTAATTGCACTCATAATGTCCAATGCTTTTGTTTATTTAATGTTTTAGTAGCAGCGTTAATAACAATGGACAGATTCGTCATTTTTACTTTTTTCTCATCATCTTTCCCTTTACAATCCTTTGTTCTTAATATTCCCATTCCAATTTTTTTCTTTTTTTTCATAATGTTGGTCTCCAAATATGCTGCTGCTTTTGTCAAAGCAATGTGACGTTCATGTAAATCCTTTTTATGGGAATATGCTATATCGTGTTCTTTACAAGCCTCATCCAGTTTATTTACCCCACCACCTCGTTTACAATTGAAAACACTAATGAATCGATTATAAAAACGCTTCCCCATTATATTGATGTTTAATCATAAAAGATTTCTCATCGAATGAGGTACATAAGCTTTAAGAATGGGTTTAAAAAGTCAAAAACAAAAATTTATCGTTAGAAATATCAACGATGAAAACGAGAAAAAACAACCTCCACGACATAGTTCTCTCTTACCTAATACAATAAGAGCTCTTTTTGTTGGATCTTCAAATAGTGGTAAAACCAACATTATGCTCAGTTTGATAGGCAGTCCAAGCGGATCAAAATTCGAAAATATTTACGTGTTTTCTAAGAGTTTATATCAACATAAATATGAGTACTTGGAAAAATTAATAAAACCTATTCAAGGAATGGGATATCATACTTTCTCTCAAAACGATGGTGTATGAAGCAAAAAATAATTCTATTATGATATTTGATGATGTAGCTTGTGAAAAAAAAGACAACATAAGATCTTATTTTTGTATGGGTCGTCATAAGAATATTGATTCCTTTTATTTATGTCAAACATATGCCCATATACATAAACCTTAAATATGCGACATATATATATACATTATATTAATACAGATATGGAGTACGACACATTCATGGAAATTTGTAAGAAATGTTGGGAGGATAAATTTGGATTATTGCTTATGAGTAAAGATAACGATATGCATAATGGAAGAAATATATAAAATCATTGATCAACTTATTTTGATTTAAAAAAGTTATTGGATTTGGTATAAAATTAGATAAAAAACAAGAGGAAACGCTATAGTCGAGTGCCGCGACTATAAGATACTTGTTACTGTTTTACACAATTTTAAAATATTCATTTTGCTAGGGCTAATTTACAAGGCGCCACCTATTGTCAGGCCTTATAACCAAAATTTCTTTATAAATAGCGCAATAATATTCCGATTTCAAAATTCGTTAACATATCGATAGATATTAACAAAAATAAGTTATACAAAGTCAATCGAAGGCATTCATAATAATATTATAGACGCACAGTTTTCCGCGGTTTGTAGGCGTTAGAGTGGGCGTGGCTGACTGCAACTTCGTGGTAAGTTGCAGACGCATCTCTTAAATACGTGTTCCTAAGGAGAATTTTATAGCTCTTATAATTTTCGAGATTTTTGAGTATCTGGTTTTTCGGGTTTTGTGGGCGTTACAGTGGACGTGGATTGATCGGAAAAAAACAATTCGCATTGGGAGCATCATTAAATGCTACATGCTTAATGCGAACTTCCTATCTCTTGTATTTACCGAGATATCAGATTTTCTAGAAAATGCGAACACCGTCTTTTGAGCTTGGTGGACGTATGGGTGGGTGTGGCCGGATAATAGTACCACTATAAGATCCGCTGGCATCTAAAGATTATACATACTGAATTTCAACTTTCTTCCTCTAATAGTTCCTAAGATTTCAGAAATTTTAGTTTTTTGCGATTTGTGGGCGTTAGAGTGGGTGTGGCAGGATGCTGTAATAAACTTGCGCTGCGTAGGGACCTCAAGAATCTTCGTGGTTAATCTCAACTTTGTATCTGCTATAGTTCCTGAGATCTCAGCGTTCATACGGACGGACGGACGGACGGACAGACGGACATGGCTCAATCGACTTCGCTATTGATCCTGAAATATTTATTGAAATATTTTTTTAAACAGGTTTTGTCACAAGTGGTCTCAACTTCAAAATAAATTGAATGCAAATAGATATGTTTCATTTATTTTGAACTACTTTTAAAAAAATTTCGAATGTTGTATGCAGTGTTTAAAGCACAAACACCACCTTTGACATGATTTTTACAATAGGGAAATCTGTTTCCTCTAAACCTGTTTAATGATGGACACTGTATATCCTCGACATTAATCAAATGGTGGTTTCAAAAAAAAATATTGTAGAAAACGTTTCTTTTCCATTCCCAGATAATTGGTTTTCCAATAGTTATTGCCTTAAGATATCGTCACGTTTGTGCAAAACTTTCGCCTCCATCGTTCCAACAAATTTTATGATGCTTTTTTGTTAACCAGTTTGCAGTGGTTGGAGATTTTATATTTAAAAATTTGAAATCATATGGTGGTTCTATAATAAAACTATTATTCAACTTTGGTTCCTTTTCAACTACTATTCCAATTTCTTTAAGAATAAATTTATTGTTATTGTCAAAGAAACCTTGAATATCAATTGATATAATATCTTTAATCATTTTTAAACAATATCAAACAACTCGTTGTACTAATCCGTTTAATGGAATATATTCGACTAATCGATCGTATATGAGTAGGCAATAAGCTTGGGTATTTTCGTCACTTTGTGTCTTCAGTTCAGTTGAAATTCTCATGTCAATAGGACCAGATTTTACTGTTTCGTTTGATATGATAGATCAATTATGATAATTGGAGCTTTCATTTTAAATTCCAATGGTGTTAAAAATGGTCGTGACACACGATTGTAGTAACTAGATTGAAATCTTGAATACATTTCATATAGGTGAGCAAACTGATTCTTATTGAAGTCGACATTTAAATTATCATATGGGTATGATTCAGAATTTAATTGA
>NW_024572903.1:0-1189 GCF_018153835.1 Drosophila eugracilis | reverse complement strand
TATGAAGCCTACGATAATGCAGTATCAAGCTTTGCACTTATCAGTTGGACCACAGGAAGCATTAGAAATTGCCGTGAGCAAGACGGTTTACCAGAGAGAGACCGTACGCGGCCGCAACCGAACTAAGATGGGTTGTTTTGAGCCGTAGAAGGTCGACGAGATACATGCCATCACCAAGGTCTTGCCTGCCCCAACCACGTCGTTCAGAGTGATGAGGTGAGGCGAAGCGAAGATTTTGGGAAGGCACGGTGGCAGCCAGCCACGGACGACTTCAGGTTCCGAGTGAAGCATACCATAAGTTGCCCCTATCGTGTCCGATGGGAAGAAAGTACCACAAAAACTGAGATTCTTGAAGTATGGTCATATCGACAGGATTGACCCCTTAGGATTTCTATATTGCCTGGTAATAACAGCTGCAAGTTATTGTTGCGAGGTTTATGGAGAATGCCTGGTAAAATGCCTGTAAGAAGTTGGCGTAAGGGAATGGACAAAGTGGAACAGTTTCGGAGGCATGCAAACCATCGAGATGCACGTATTTGTGATGCGAGTCAGTCGACATTCGCGGCAGTGATCTCGAACTGAGGGAACACGAATGAAGACGGGTGAGCGAGCAAATTAGGTTCGTGTGCGCAAAAAGACGAAGTGTGCGCCGATGCGAACGATGACGATTCCCACGATTGGAGCTGCAAGCAGCCATTTTAGGATCAGGTGATGGACACCGTCAAGCAGCTGAGGCATGGTTGAGAGGAGACCAACATTCCTGAGGAGAGCCGAGGAGCCGAGAGAGAAGGAGCTGGAAACCCCGCCGGCGATGCCTATGGAAAGATCAAGAGCAGATGCCGAGTGAGCTTGCGCTTGTTGGGGCAAGCGGCACGTTTATATTGGTACAGACAGTCTCAAGCCACAGCAGATTGTCAGGACCACGGCCTGGGTCCTAAGGTTCACGCGTCGATGCCGTGGACAACGAGAAGGGCTTGAAAACTTATGGCCTGTAGCTGAGTGTGATAAGAATTTGTTGGTTCCAAAGCACAACGGCAGGTGCCCAGGCTGATGAAGCATCAAAACATGGATGCTACGATGGCGGAAACTGGACCAGGTTCTGGATTCCGAGACTGCAGAGAGAATGCTTCGCAGATTGACGGATGCAGCGAGTGTAAGGCCGGATGATGCCGCTGATTATGAGTAATGG
>NW_024572902.1:0-1023 GCF_018153835.1 Drosophila eugracilis | reverse complement strand
TGTCGCGGGTCGATCGATAGTTTAGTATTTAGTATTGGAATTTTGGTATTGTGCCCTCATGAAGAGATCGGGCACACTAGACAGATAAATATGGAGCGCTCGTGGTAAGTTTGTCGTCAAAAGCCATGGAGTGTGGAAGGTTATACTGCGGTAAGAAATCTTTTCCTTTGTATTAGGATTATTTCTTTTAACTCGTGTTCCATACTAGAATAAAAAACATACAGATGCACGCTCATACATTTATGCGTTTTTAGTGGAATATACAGTGGCTTGTGTATTGAAGGCGGGTGCCAATATCGCCCGCCGTATATTTGCTTGGAGGGCAACAACCAGTGACTATAGAAGCTCTTATTCGCAGTCAGGCGACTGGCGATTCGTGGAAGTGCACCCTGGTAAGAGGGTCGATCTTGCGCAGACAACGCAAAGTGCCTTGACGAGATGATGCAGCATTCAGCAGAAGAGTCTGCGTCTGAACGATGGACGGGATAAAGTGACGCCGCAACTGGATGGCAGCGCGTTGGTCCACAAATGAGGGCACGTCGCAGGATGGCGGCCGAGGGCGGTGAAGCCCGGACTCATCTGCTCAGCCAAGGTACTGGAGCCCTAGAAAAGGTGACAAACCCTCTTGGATACGATAAGCCGAGCTGGAGAAGAGATTGGAGTGCGATTACCTCGCTAACATGGAGCGTGCCCATCCGTTACGTCGAGTGGTTGGGGGAAGGTCACCGCTATTTGCAATCATTACAATGAACTTCCAAAAAGTGTTTGTCATGCGGCGTCAGGAAGACCCGCCATTTTGAGCGGATCTCTGTCGGTACCGTGCACAGTTTCGCGAAACTGTACCACGAGGAACAGTAACACATCATCCGCACTACGGTTCCAGCACATAGTTTCCGAATACATAATGAAGTGGCCGTGTGGAACTTTGTAAAAGCGCCGTCTCCTGTAGGCTGTGCTTCGGCGACGACTATTAGAGGAACTACAAGCTGGGCGCCACGAAAGCTTCCTAAAGCGCCTACGTTC
>NW_024572901.1:0-3708 GCF_018153835.1 Drosophila eugracilis | reverse complement strand
CAGGCGACTGGCGACATTGGAAGTGCACCCTGGTGAGAGGGTCGATCTTGCGCAGACAACGCAAAGTGCCTTGACGAGATGATGCACCATTCGCCCAGAAGGAGTCTGCGTCTGAACGATGGACAGGATAAAGTGACGCCGCAACTGGATGGCAGCGCGTTGGTCCCGCAATCGAATGCAGGCACGTCGCAGGATGGCCGAGGCAGTGAAGCCCCGGTGTCATCTGCTCAGCCGGCAGGTACTGGAGCCGCCAAGAAAAGGTGGCCGACCTCTTGGATACGATAGCCGAGCTGGAGAAGAAATTGGAGTGCGATTGCATCGCTAATATGGAACGTACCCATCCCGTTACGTCGAGTGAGGTTGGGGTAGGTCAGCCGCTATTTGCAATCGACCTGACCGTACCTAACCCAAAAAGTGTTTGTCATGCGGCGTCAGGAAGACCGCCATTTTTGAGCGGATCTCTAACGGTACCGTGCACAGTTTCGCAGAGCTGTACCACGAGGAACAGTAACGCATCGCCGTCACTACGGTTCCAGCACATGGTTTCGGGCTACATAATGAAGTGGCCGGCGGAACATCTGTAAGAGCGCCGTCTCCTGTAGACTGTGCTTTGGCGACGACTATTAGAGGAACTACAAGCTGGGCGCCACGAAAGCTTCCTGAACTGCCTACGTTCGGAAGGAAGCCAGAGGATTGGCCCATCTTCTCTTGCGCGTTTACGGAAACGACTCAAGCGTATGGTTGTACGTACTTGGAGAACAAGCAGAGGTTACTGTAGGCGTTAAAGGATGACGCTCGTGAGACGGTGAAGTCGTTGTTGATTCACCCCAGCAATGTGAATGCAGCTATGTAGCTGAATATGGCCGACCTGAGCAACTAATACGCAGCCAGCTCAAGAGCATCTGAGATGTGCCCTCAGTTACGGAACACAAATTAGTAAAGCTCGTTGCATTCGCCACGCATGTGAGTAACCTCAAGGCCTTCTTGCAGTCGGCGAAGTCAGAGCAGCAGCAGCAGCATCTGGGTAATCCTACCCTCATGGAAGACCTTGTGGCCAAGCTCCCAATAAGTAAACGAGCGGAGTGGGCAAGGTATGCTGCAACTATTCAGCCCTTTCCGACTATTGTGGACTTTAGTTCGTGGCTGAAGGACTTAGCAAATGGGGTCTGCGTGGTGTCGGACATCGATGGAAAGGAGCCAAGGCGTCGATTGATTCATGCTAGCATCGACCGTGAGCAGGAAGAGAATCAGGAGAGCTGCCTCAGAGGTTGCCCAATATGTGGAGGGCTTGGACCTGGACAACATGCAGTTTGGAACTGTCAACAATTCATTGGAGTCTCACCTACAGAGAGGTGGAGGCTCGCCAGAAGACATCGCTTAAGTTTAATGTGCTTGCGAAGCGGGCATATGACTTGATCCTGCGCCGTGTCAGGAGAGTGCCCCACAAATGGATGCAGAGGAAGTATCGCCGTCTTCTGCATGAACCAAGCAATGAAGGCTTCCGCAGACCGCCACAGCGAGGCGGCAATCGGAGAAGCTACAACCGGATCCGACAGCCAGTTGGGCCGAGGGAAGGAGTCCGAGGGAATGAAGGAGCATCAGTAGATGCTCCGGCGACGCCGGAAAGGAATTTGAGCTGTGTCGACGAGGACCGAGAATGACTATTGTTCCGTGTATTGCCGGTTACGCTTTAACGGAGGTGGGAAGCAGGTGGATACGTACGCACTCCTGGATGAAGGTTCTTCGATAAGGATGGTCGACAAGGAGCTAGTTGCAGAGCTAGGCCTACAAGGAGTACCTCGTCAGCTGAATATTCAATGGTTCGGAGGTAGGGCCACAAGAGAGCCTACTAACGTCGTACTTCTACAGAAATTGGTAAAAAGGAACGAGAGTAATAAGGGAGCGTACCCGGCCGTCATAGTTACCGAGATATCAACTTTTCTAGAAATGCGAAATCGATAGATATTAACAGAAACAAGAGGAAACGCTATAGTCGAGTGCCGCGACTATAAGATACCCGTTACTGTTTTTGTGGGCGTTATAGTGGGCGTGGCAGGATGACAACTCGTGCCAAGCTGCAGTGGCAACTCTTAATTACGTATTCTTAAGCACAACTTTGTAGCTCTTATAGTTTCCGAGATTTTTGCGTTTTTGGTTTTCCGGGTTTTGTGGGCGTTAGGGTGGGCGTGGCTGGATGGGAAGAAATTAATTTGCATTTGGAGCATCATAAAAACCTACATGCCTAATCCGAACTTTCTATCTTTTATAGTTACCGAGATATCAACTTTTCTAGAAATGCGAAATCGATAGATATTAACAGAAACAAGAGGAAACGCTATAGTCGAGTGCCGCGACTATAAGATACCCGTTACTGTTTTTGTGGGCGTTATAGTGGGCGTGGCAGGATGAAAACTCGTGGCAAGCTGCAGTGGCAACTCTTAATTACGTATTCTTAAGCACAACTTTGTAGCTCTTATAGTTTCCGAGATTTTTGCGTTTTTGGTTTTCCGGGTTTTGTGGGCGTTAGGGTGGGCGTGGCTGGATGGGAAGAAATTAATTTGCATTTGGAGCATCATAAAAACCTACATGCCTAATCCGAACTTTCTATCTTTTATAGTTACCGAGATATCAACTTTTCTAGAAATGCGAAATCGATAGATATTAACAGAAACAAGAGGAAACGCTATAGTCGAGTGCCGCGACTATAAGATACCCGTTACTGTTTTTGTGGGCGTTATAGTGGGCGTGGCAGGATGACAACTCGTGCCAAGCTGCAGTGGCAACTCTTAATTACGTATTCTTAAGCACAACTTTGTAGCTCTTATAGTTTCCGAGATTTTTGCGTTTTTGGTTTTCCGGGTTTTGTGGGCGTTAGAGGTGGGCGTGGCTGGATGGGAAGAAATTAATTTGCATTTGGAGCATCATAAAAACCTACATGCCTAATCCGAACTTTCTATCTTTTATAGTTACCGAGATATCAACTTTTCTAGAAATGCGAAATCGATAGATATTAACAGAAACAAGAGGAAACGCTATAGTCGAGTGCCGCGACTATAAGATACCCGTTACTGTTTTTGTGGGCGTTATAGTGGGCGTGGCAGGATGAAAACTCGTGGCAAGCTGCAGTGGCAACTCTTAATTACGTATTCTTAAGCACAACTTTGTAGCTCTTATAGTTTCCGAGATTTTTGCGTTTTTGGTTTTCCGGGTTTTGTGGGCGTTAGAGTGGGCGTGGCTGGATGGGAAGAAATTAATTTGCATTTGGAGCATCATAAAAACCTACATGCCTAATCCGAACTTTCTATCTTTTATAGTTACCGAGATATCAACTTTTCTAGAAATGCGAAATCGATAGATATTAACAGAAACAAGAGGAAACGCTATAGTCGAGTGCCGCGACTATAAGATACCCGTTACTGTTTTTGTGGGCGTTATAGTGGGCGTGGCAGGATGAAAACTCGTGGCAAGCTGCAGTGGCAACTCTTAATTACGTATTCTTAAGCACAACTTTGTAGCTCTTATAGTTTCCGAGATTTTTGCGTTTTTGGTTTTCCGGGTTTTGTGGGCGTTAGAGTGGGCGTGGCTGGATGGGAAGAAATTAATTTGCATTTGGAGCATCATAAAAACCTACATGCCTAATCCGAACTTTCTATCTTTTATAGTTACCGAGATATCAACTTTTCTAGAAATGCGAAATCGATAGATATT
>NW_024572900.1:0-2778 GCF_018153835.1 Drosophila eugracilis | reverse complement strand
AAACAGTAAAAAGGTTCATTCGATACTTAAATTAATAAATACAAATTAATATTTCTGATTGATACTAGGGGGCAGATATATATCTTGTTAAAAAAGACGATTCTGACACTTTCTGATATTATGTAAAACACCAGAACAAATAATATTCAGGGAAACAATCAAGGATTAATTCAATCTATTTCCCCAATTTGTTTTCGATGACAAACCCTGTTTTCTTAAAATTAACGCGTATGATTCTTGAATTAGAGGAATATAATTTTATAGGGGGTAGAGTAACTTTATGGCAGAGATAATTTTTGTATCCGATGCACTGTCACGGATAACAATAACAGAACAAAAAAACATACAAAAATAAAATCCTGAAAGTCACTACCAGGTATCAAACTAAGAAACAAAAATACAGCAGAAATGAAAAGAAGAATTGTCAATGCAACCTACAGACAAAGCAGCATCTCAGCCCAACGTATGTATATGGAGTCAAAAACAATGACGAAGTACGAAAAGTAGTGTGTGCATATAACAGATTTTGCTATGTTTCTTTAAAACATGGTAAATGACAGGTCATAGCAAGAATTGGATATATTGGTGATTTATAAATGGAAATATTGTCATAGGTCAAATCATGGCTTCAATACTTTTCCTTGTCTTTGTTTTAATACGACCCCCTCTATGGGGCATAATTGTTGTCCATACGAGTTAGTATTTGGTAAGAATAGTAATCTACCAAATACTTACTAGCATAACTAATAAATAACCTATGTATAACATAGAAGATTGACGCTCAAGTTAGTAGATGCAGAGAAGGAGAAAGTAGCATACAAAAAGAGCAAGAAAAATATGTGCCTCGAATTAAATAAACAGAAAGAAGGAATATTAAGATTTAAAAACTAGAAATATAATTCTTCAATAGAGATAAAAGTTTTACTAAGATATGGAAACACGTCATAAGCTAAACTTATATAATGGTCTGTATAAAGTAACGGGAAATAGTAAAGAAACAACGTTGTAATAGTTAAGGACAAAAACAAAAACAGATAGTTCATAAAGATAGACTAAAACTTTTTAATACATAACCACACACTTATTATGGACACATGATAGATAAAACACATTATAAATATTTTGATATATATATATTTGATATAAAAATATTTTAATTCTTTATTATTTCATTTTCTTTAACGTTATGAAAACATCAAATATAGAAAAAAACGACCAGTACACAAAAAACAAGAGGAAACGCTAAGTCGAGTTCCGCGACTGACAAGATGCGCCCAAGTTGTTGTTTTACAAAATTTAAAATTTTAAATTTTACTAGTTAAAATTCCGCAAGCGCCACCCATTATCGGAGAAAGAATGTTGAGTAACTGGATAGTGACGTCACTGCCCATGTGGGGTCCTAATAACCCAAATTTTTCATTAATAGTTAAATAATGTTCCGATTTAAAAATCTTCGGTAAATCGATAGATATTAACGAAAATAAGTTATACAAGGTCAAACGAAGGGATTCATAATAATATGGCGTGGCAGGATGAAAACTTGTGGCAAGTTGCAGTGGTATCTCTTAAATACATATTCTTAGGCAAAACTTGTAGCTTCTATAGTTTCCGAGGTTTTTTGCATTTTTGGTTTTCCGGGTTTTGTGGTCGTGGCTAGATGGGAAAAATAAATTTGCATTTGGAGCATCATAAAACCTACATGCTTAATCCGAACTTTCTATCTCTTATGTTTATCGAGATATCAGCTTTTCTAGAAAATACGAAAACCGTCTTTGAGCCATGTGAGCGAAGTGGGGTGTGTGGCCGGATAGTAGTACTACTATAGATGCGCTGGCATCTTAAAAGATTATACATTCTAGATTTCCTGAGATTTAGCGATTTTAGTTTTTCATGATTTATTATCGTTGAGTGGGCGTGGCAAGATGCTGTAATAAACTTGCGCTGCATAGAGACCTCAAGAGCCTTCATGGTTCTTGTATCTCTTATAATTCCTGAGATCTCTACGATCCTACGGACATGGCTCTATCGTCATCGCTATTCATCATTATCAAGAATATATATACTATACTTAGGTAAAAAAGCAACTTATAAGTTGGCTGCTCTGCCGCCGCACCAACAGATAACAAGCCATAGTTAAAGAGAACTTATGAACAGTCAATAAAGAAGATCAAACCGAATCTTCTACTTAACTAACCAACCAAATGGTCTACTTAATGGTCTACTCAACTTCGTTTGGATAATTCTACAAGGTTTCAGGTTTTTCCAGGCAGCACATGCCTTGTTATTGGAAAGTAAATTTTTTTGGACGATCGAGCACTGAAGTTACCTCCTCAAGGATTTCCTAGAAATTGTACAGAGGAGCCCGCGTGCCCTCTAATGCCACAAGAACACGATGAAAACGAAGAGCGCTAAAATTTTTGCGATCCTCGAAATGTAAGTTTGGGGAAGGACAGGAAGTGAATCGAAGGGAAATTTTGGGCAAGTCTGTTTCCAGTCCGGCTACAACGCTAAATTTGGGCCAAGATCTGTTGTGAAATGTAGGGTTCAAAATAGATTGGGAAGCGCGTATTACTAGTTAAGAGATTAGCAAGGAAAATTGATAGGCATCATGTCAAAGATATCCGACTATAGCACCTCTTCACTCGGTATCAGTCAGGTACCAGGAAGAGAATATCCTGGCTTGATTGTTTCGGACCTTTGAAGCAGCGACTGAAGAGTCGTTTAAGCTCATATACATAGATGAGAGAAGACTCACGTTTCAAAAAGTAGATCGGTTTT